>NC_079507.1:37566892-37763583 GCF_030052815.1 Hevea brasiliensis
TGAACCATTGTTTAGAATTGTGATCAATATGAATAACATAATGAATGGACAAATAAACCGTATTAATGTATGAATGAGACATTAGTTCTCATTATTGTAAAGAGGAGAAGTATTTTGAATACAATGGTATAAAAGGATAATTGATGTGAATTGTGATCATATAAATGATCAAATGAATGTATGAATTATGATTGAAATTTATCATGAAATAATGAAGTCATAAAGCACAATATATTAATATTTTAAAATATTAAATACCCTAGTATACCTAACAAGATTGGTTTGGATAGTTTGGCATGCCAATAGGGTATTGTTTTAGCAGTACTGCGAAAGGCTTTATGCCCGTATTCATGGGTTTTATGCCCGATTATGTGATATCATGGCTTTTTAGCCATACTGACTGCATACATGGTTGACGTTCTGCGTCCCATGGTATGACGGCCCGAGGCACCGCGGTGTCGGTGCTAACGACCCGTTATCGATCCGATCGTCTAGTATAGGTTACTTGGCGATCAATTAAAGTATTATTCAATTCAGTGACTAAGTTAAGTTAAGTATAATGAAAATCCATTACAATTAAATTAAGTATTGAATGAATAAGCAAAGAGATTAGCAAAAGAAACATAACAAAAATATAAATTGCAAAATCAATGCAGACTTGTAATACAATACAGATAGAATAAATTATATACCTGCTAGTATTACTGAAAAGTTATAAACTAAGCACTTCCAAAGAGGAACAAACTAGTATATAAGATCGTTGATACTAGAAATACCATACCAAATTAAATTGATTCTTGAGTATCTGAATTATCATTTATTTCTTTCTTTACTTGTATATATTATTTACGGTTATATTATTGCACCACTAAGCGAGAAATGCTTAGCGCGATGGAATTGCTTCCTCGCAGTCTTGAAGGTAGAACCAGATGGTATCGTGAGATTTTTGGAGTCGGATCTGCGAAGTGTCGGAAGAGTTCAAGATTGTCATCTCCTCAGCAATGCATGTAGATAGGGCTCATTTTATACATGTTATGTATATTGTTCATTCCTAGCACATTGTAAATTATTTGTATATCTTGTACAAAATAAACTCATGTAATTAACCTATGAATTATGGAAGCTATTCAAAGTACGGATATTAGTATGTGAATTGACTTTGCATTATAATCAGAGTATACTTGAGAATAGTCAGATATTGAAAATCTAATGAGATTTACGAGAAATCTGAATCGCATTGAGATACATTATGTTTGAAAATTTTTGAGACTATTAAGTTTGAGAAATTGAGTATATATTGAAATTGTCTTTGGCGAGTTCGGAAGAACTGTTAGTCAAATTACAAACACTTTGTCGGATTATCATTAAAATTTTTGAAATTTCCAACTTAGTTAGATTTTGATAAAAGTAAAAATAGCCTAAATCTTCAATAAAGTTTTTGAATAAATAAATCAAGGACTGTAATGAAATCAGATAAAATAGAGTGCTCCAAAGACATCGAGTGGCATAACTTACTCATTGCTTGTAGTCGGGTAAGTGTCCTGCAGTATCAATGTCATTGAAAGCGAATACCCCGTACTTAGGGCTCCAAACTGAGAGCATAGCCTTTAATGCCGGGATTTGGACCTTGACTCGCATTAGGGTTGCAATCCTCCCGTACTTCTTTTCAAATCGTGCCTTGACCTGATCAGGAAGCAACCTCCAACCGTTAGACAAACCCTCGAAGCTGTTCATTCTGACCTCAATTTTATTCAGATCCCATGAAGGTAGTAAGCTAGCATGTGCCTTGGAAACATCATTTTGCGGGGGTACTGGAATATGAGTTGATTTGGACCAAAGTTTAGCATTCTGAACTTCTTCTGCCGACTGACTCGAGGATGCCATGATAAAGATGATGCCTATCCTTTTTACAGACTGTTGGTTTGGTGATGCCTGCGGAAAAACTCGTTAACAGTATAAATTCAGGTAATCTTGTATTATATTGTTGGCAAAGTGGTACCTACACATTTATCAAAGTAGGAAAATGTGCAGGTTTTCTTAACAATATGATTCAAGATTACCCTTAAAAGTAAGAACAAAGTAAAATAAACAGAATAGGGTAAGAGTAAGTATGCCCCTCTTGTCCTAGCATAGGGAGATTCCTGATACCGGATGAGTGCTACCTAATTGGATAGTTCTATCTTATAAGGTAGCTTACTACGGCTTTCAGCTATTGTGATAGTTTAGCTCAAGGTCTAATTTTCTAAAAGCCACAGGTTCCCAAATTGCCCCTACTGTAACAGTAGAGCCCCATTCTATAACCATGATATTATCGGGAAAATTCCACGAGTATCACAGTGGGTAGAACGAGTTTCAATTTGAGCAGAAGCCTTCACGGATACTAACGGGGTAAAACCCACGGGTACCGCTACATGACCCCCTCCTACTTTCCTAAAAGGGTAAGAAAGCCCGGGTATAGGGCCGAAGTGTGTGAGGACATCGTGTGAGTGTTCAGTGTGTGCAGGGACACCTTTACCTCTTCCCATTTCAGGGGGATTTTATTCTTCCCATTTTTCCTTTTTCCTTTTTTCGAAACGGAGGGCACTGTAGGGAGTAAAACAAGCAAAACAAGCAAAACAAGCGGAACAGTTAGTAGGAATAGACAAAAATTAACGCATAAAATATTGCCGGGTGAGCCCACCTAACTACAATTTGATTGAAAAATTAAATCTACTTTTGGACCTCTAGACCGGGGTTAAATCTCAAGACTTCCCCAGTGGAGTCGCCAAGCTGTCGCAAGGGATTTTGCGGTCGCCTGAACGAACCCTCACCGAAGTGGAAAAGAATGAGGAGTCGCCACCTTAGTTTTGAGAGAAACTAAAGAAAACCATTTGTGAAGACAAATTGCAATAAAACCACTTCAAAACAGAGATTCTAAGTTCGGAGTCCGTAAACGGGTGGGGAAGGTGTTAGGCACCCCACCTCGTCCCTTAATAAGGGTAAGTAGATTTAACTTTGCATTTTTATAAATTAGTTAGGAGGGCTTGAATGGAAATGTTAATCCTTTTTAATAAAAAGGAATATTTGATTTTTCACTAAATTCGGATTACCCAGATACATAAGTAAATGAGACAACCTCAGTGAATTGACGTCGCATGTCATTTTTGGTTTTGGGATTATTTTGCGTACAGGTTAAAATTTGGCGTGAGAATCGAATAAGAACTCTCCTCCGATCTCTTTTAAATATTTATTAAAATTCTGAGTGGAGATCGGATAAGAACCCTCCTCCGATCTCTTTTGAAGTATTTAAAATTTAGGATTGAGAATCGGATAAGAACTCTCCTCCGATCTCTTTCAAGTATTTATTAAAATTTTAGCTCGAAGATCGGATAAGAACTCTCCTCCGATCTCCTTTTAAATGTTTATGGAAATTTCAGATCGAGAAACGGATAAGAACTCTCCTCCGATCTCTTTTAAGTACTTATTAAAATTTTTGAGCTGAGAATCGGATATAAACTCTCCTCCGATCTCTTTTGAATTAACAGGAGCCTGAAAGGGACTTTTCCGATCTCCTGAATTTTAATTTCAGCTACATGTCCTAAGAGCCTAAAGCTAAGGATTCTGGCATTCAAAGTTGCTGGGGATAAGGCTTCTTTTAACTAATTGATACCTTGTGATTAGACGGGGGATACTAGACTGAATTTACCGACCTCCCATGTGGTCACCTTACCAATACCTATTAATGCCCGATCTATTCTATTTAGTTATCCAAGGTTTGGTTTCATTTTGTCTTATGACGTCTTGCCTAATGACCTATTGGATTTTCCTAGTGATTTGGCTTCACCATTTCCCTATCTTATTATTTAGACCTTTTATCATTATAAAAGGACTTTTAAGTTGCCGTTACCTACATTTTGTTTAATTACTTCTACGCTATTCGGGATCAGAACTCCTGTGCTAAGAAGTAATGAAGATTAACCAAAGAATAGACTGATTAACAAAGAAGTAAACTCAAGAACGACTGCCTCCGTGTTTAAAATATAGTATAAACTTGGTGAAAATTACAAACAGAAAAAGAATAAATGAAATACATGAATAAAGAAGAACATTTGATAAAATAACGATATAGCACTCACCTGTAGGGAGTCGAATCTACTAAACTAACTATGGAATCACAGAATGTAACAGGACCGCAGGTTTATAGCTGGAGGACTAAGGTTCGCCTCGAAATGAAGGATTCTTTGTTAAAATGTAAACAGGTCAAAATAACCAATCTTGAATGGGGTTGAACTTGGACAATATGGATAGAAATAGAAGATAACAAAGACAAAAGGTGAGAGTGTCACAGGATAATGAACGGACTGAAAATGAAGAATTTCAGTATTCAAAAATCCCTTTGCAAGAAAACACTTCAGAAAACTGGTTTCCAAAGTTTTTCTTATGAAAGCTAAAATAGCAGAGTAACGAACTGAATTAAGTTTCAGAGTTCTTCCACTATGGTCACTGCCTTTTTCTATCTTTTTTTTCGTCCTTTTGAACAGTTTTCATGCAGGTATTTATAGGAACCGGGTGCTCCCCATGAAGGGTCAGGATCTATTTTGAGGGAGATGGAGGGTCAGGATTTCGAAGGACATGATCTGAGGCTCAGGAATTAAAGAGGATCAGAACGGACGACTGAGATCCTCTTTAGAACATTTGTCATTTTCTTCTTCTAATCTGACAGTCCTAAATTCTCTTGTCCGGGGGAATCCGAGGGCTAGGAGTGAAAGGCGTTGGTTTTGTCGTCTTCTTCTTTGATCCAAGGGCTCTGAGCTCGTCCTTACAAGTTAGATCAACGGTGGAGATTAGGATGTACAGCGCATGTCAGAAATGTGGGCAATTCTGGGGCGTGCGGTTGAGATTTTACCTGGCAATGCTTTAACTACCTCGGCTTTGGTTATGGTGACGGCAGTAGGCACCCTTTCGTTTTCTGTTCTCTCTTCCTTTCCGATCTTCTTAACATGGTCCTTCTCCGATCTTTCATGCCGATCTTTCCTCTTCCGATCTCTATTATTCCAATACTTCCCTTAACGGGCCCACTGTCCGTCAAAGCATTAATTCCTCAATTCCCAAGGCCCGCCGCTTTTTGCTCGAATAAATGCTTGATTTCCCCCTATATATACCCCCTGACCCAAAACTTTCTCCATCTGATTTTCCTCTTTTCTTCTTTACTTTCCTATTCTAGTTATTCCGGCAGTCGTTCCGGCCGTTGTTCCTGCAGGATTGTGGTTTTTGATCTTTTTTGATGGACCTTTTTATTCCCCGACTGAAAACTCATGACCCTGGTGATCGAATAATCGTGATGACCTTATCTGATGATGGTGAGAGAACTAAATCAATTAACCGATCTGGATTGCGGACCTCGATTGTGTCGATCTCGAGTCGTTCAACTGGCATAATCGGCGAACCGATTTTGACCGAGCAAATTGCTGATGTTCCACCGACCCTTGACGGTTGCTCTTCCAAGTTATTCGACTTCTCACCACATTGGGTGTTCCGACAGTGGCTTCCCTCCACATTGGGTGTTCCGGCGCCTCGCTCGTCGTCGGTGACACCCTTTGGATCGATCCACAATGTGACATTCTGGTCCCTAGAGATTGCCCAAATGATGTATTTTGTTTTCAATGTAATCCGATCTCTAGAGATCACAGAAATGATGTGATCCAATTTTAGTGTAATCCGATCCCTAGAGATCGCCCAAATGATGTAATCCGATCTTTTGAAAATAAAGACTTTATTTTGTCGATTATCATCTTATTATTATTGCATTGATTATTTTCCGATCTCTAATGTGATTATCCGATCTGGTTCTTTACCTGAATGACACTTATCCGATCTGCAATTCAAAATATCCCTTTTAATCCGCCGATCTTTACCTAGCCGATCTCTTTGTGAGGTATCTAGAATATTCTTGGGAAATGTCAGAAACAGCTGGCGAATCCCGTTAACCGATGCGCCGCCTAGGACAGAGTGAGCATTAAATGCTAGGATGAGTATAAATAGAGGAGGGGCCAGCCATTCGCTTTCTTATGTCATTTTCAGTCTCTCGCGAACAACCCCGAAATCCTCTCATTTTCTCAAGTTCCTCCGACACCGATCAGACTCCGGTAAGGGCTTTGATCTTTCTTTTTAGTTTAAAATCTTTATGTCCTTTGAAAATGAGCGGTGTCGAAGGTCAGAGAGCTACGAGCCCTCCTTCTATTCAGTTTTCGTGGTCGTCCGATGAGGTAGAAGTAGTCGGGCCAAACGCGCGACCTGAACCTCCTAGGGTCTCCGTTCCAGGTCTGGGACAAGCGACATTATCAAGGCATGCGCCTTCTTCAGGGAGAGAGAACCTACCCCTGGACGAGCTGCCATCGGTCCTTCAAGAAACCGATCTGCAGTCGTTAAGCCAAGAATACAACATTCGGCCTGACTCGTACGAGCTAATTAAATGCCACGGCGATCTTCGTACCGATCACTCCTTCGAAGAAAACGATATAATCATGGTCTACGAAGAACAATTAAAGGCCGGTCTTCAGTTCCCTCTGGACGACTTCTTCAAAGAGGTCTTAAAATTTCACCGAGTGTGCATTGCCCAAATTTACCCTAACTCGTGGCGGATCTTAGTAGCCTTCCGAGGCCTGTGCCGAGCTAAGGGAATCAGTCCTACGGCTAAGGTGTTCGCCGAACTGCACAGGCTAACTCGCCAAAAGGACGACGAGCACTGGTTCTTTCAGGCGAAGCCTCATTGTGGGCTCTTTACCGATCTACCCTCCTCCCTTAAGAATTGGAAGAACCACTTTTTCATTCTGAGGAGCAAAAATCCGAACTGCTTTGAGGGCTTCCCCCGTAGCTGGTGGCACCAGGGGCCCTTGATTCCGAAGCATCTCGCTCTGAATAGGGAAGAGGGAGCCGTGGTGATGGAACTGAAAGATCAAGCGGCTAGGGAGAAGTTCTCCTGTTTAGATGCGGTGACTGCCGAGCTGCATCATTGGACTATACAGCTAATCACCGGCCAAGATCGCGAGCTTCCGCTCTCTAACCTCGGCATTGGTACTTTCTACATCTCAGATCTCAGGACCTTAGCGATCTCACTGACCTCTTCTTTGTGCAGGTATGGCGGGTGGTGAGGGTTCCAAGAAGCGGAAGAAAGAAAGAGAGATTTCCCGAAAGATAAAAGAGATGAAGCGTTCGGAACTGCTTCAGACACCCGGCCATGAACCTGGGGAGATACAAAGAGGCCCGCCTCGACCTTCGGGACCGCAGATCGCAGAAGCAGTCCGATCTCCTCCTCGACGAGAAGAGCCATCTCCACTTCCTCCAGTTGCTCTAAGCACAAAAGGGGGTCCTTCTCAACCGCGAGGCCCCCTCCTCGTGGCGCTCAAGTGCTTATCGCTTCCCTGGAAAAGAACCAGACTGTTCGGGAGAACCCAGGTTTTGCCAAAGTCTTGGGGTCTTCCATTTGCCTTCGGGAGGATCGGAACCGACTGTCTCCGGACAATCTCGACGACATTTTGACCCGATCCATGAGTCTGAATGTAGAGTGCCTGGTGAACCAGCACATAGTCCGGGAAAAGGCTCACCGCCTGGGTAAAGAGGTCGAGAAGAAGAGTCAAGAAGTGGCATCCCTCCGATCCCAACTCTCATCCGCTCAGAATTACATATCTCAAATTGAGGGGCGTATGAAGTACTATGAGGATAAACTGGCCGAGCAGGCTCATGTTCTGGCTGAAAGGGATCATGCTCTTGGAGAAGTCCAGGCGCTCCGGGCCAACGAAGCTGCTCAGGCCACTCACCTTACTGAGGAGCTTAAGGTAAAAGATGAAGAGATGGTGACAGGGATAGCCGGTGCTTATGTGAATGCTCACAAGGATCTCTTGGCCGAGCTCGAGCGTTACCTGCAGGAGGACTTCTCTTGGATGGCCGATCCGCTCCTGAGGCGAGGGTGAGGATAGTGAGGAGGATGCTGAGGGTGAGGAAGACGGACAAAATGTAAATCAGGCTGGGGGTGATCCTCCAGCTGAATAACTTGTACAAATTTTGAAATGAAATGAAATGGAATGCCTCTTTTGTTCAATGAATGGTTATGATCGGAACATTTCTAAATTATTAAACACTTGATTGTTTGAGTATCTTGAAAGAACTTAAAAGTGATTATTAACCTAAGTGTGAGAGATCGGAAGACATAGTGAGCATAAGATCAGTAGAGAACCAACGCTACACGGAACTTGATTAAAATTAGAAATTTGGCTTGAACATTTAGGATCAGAATCATCCTTAAACCGGAACGGAACCTTTGATTATTCTTAAACTTTTTGAAAGGGAGATCGGCAATAAGACTGGTAAGAAAGGATCTAGTTTCAGTTCATTTCGTTTGTCAACAGAGATCAGGAATATACTTGACTGGTCAGGAGATTCGACAATGGGTTTGAGAGATCGGTGAGTGATTTAATAGACCGGTAAGGTCTTGACTGATGTGAGGACTTAGCATTGATTCAATTCCTTGTGAGGAGAGATCGGAAATGTGGTTATCTAGCACAAAGAGATTTAGTACTGGGGATCGGTTTCAGAGTTTATTAATTCTGGGGATCAGCCAAAATATGGTGTCGACAATTCTATAACTTACTTCACTTTTGTACTAAACTATAACCTTTCGATATTCTAACTTTTGAGTTTTAAATCCCTAAGTAGGATTTTCAAACTTATTTCCAATAATAAAATTCTGTCCTGGCATAACTATACCAAAACAGATGCCGTTGGCAACTATTCTCATCTTAGTGTATTATCGAGTAGTACGTAGCTCTATACAATAATCTCAAGTCAGTACTGTAATCTGCAGCTTACAATATAAACATCAAGAACATTGCATAGTTACTACGATACATCCCAATAGATCAAATTTTATGATATTTTATCCTTTTTGAATTTATTGATATTCGAATCTTATTCTGATTACAATATCCATTAGCAATTACTAACAGTAACATCCTTGCCCTCATCTAGAGCAATTCCATTACTGCATCTTCCTTTTACGTCCTCTTGCTTTACATTAAGTAGGCTTGCTAATTAGCTTTATAATTTATGGTGTGTTAGAAAATACTTTTCGCCGATAAACTCTTTCAAAACTAATTTCACTTATTATCACAATTCTTATCTTAAAGGACTAATCACTAATGCATCAAAATTTATTTCCCTGTAAAGGAATAACAACAGAACATATAGTTCTAATACTAACATAAAAGTATGCAAACTTCAGGTCAAACAATACATATATATATCTTAGTTACTAATTGAGAAAGTACCAGCAACAATGTCAAAAGTCTCAGCCTCTTCTCTCTGCCGTATAGCGTATACTCCAGCTAGAGCATCACCCTGTTCTGGCTGATTCACAGTACTCTGACTTCTAGGTGTACTACCTCTACCTCTACCTCTGCCTCTACTAACTGATGGTGAACTCTTTGGGGTAGAAACTTGGGTTGATCCCTTTGGTGTAGTAAATGATCCAAAATGACATGGATTTACACAATTCCTAGCAAAATGACCAGTCTCTCCACAATTAAAACATGCTCCTACGGCTTTATAACATACCCCACTATGTGGTTTACCACAAGTTTCACAAAGTCGATCTGACAGCGCATTTCTGGGTTTTTGTTGAGTTTGTTGATCGGATCGAGGTGGTTTCTGTCCAGAAGATCTATCTCTACCGGACTTCTTACTACCTCGGTTGTATCCCCCAAAGTTTTTCCTCTTTCCAATAGGACTGCTAGAACTCTGTTCTACTGACTTTCCCTCTTTTTCTGTCTTCTCTGATTTCTTTTTCTCAGGAGCCACTTCAGATTCAATTCTTTATAATTCTAATGCTTGAGAAATAAGTTCAGAGAAGTTATTATGTTTGAATCGGACCACTTGTAATATGATACTAGGCTTTAAGCCAGTTTCAAACCTCTTACATCTCTCTCTACTGGTAGAAAGTAGACTTACTGCATAATGGCTTAGGCGGGAAAATTTCCTTTCATATTCAGCCACCGATCTACTCCCCTATTTCAGACTTAGGAACTCTTGCAGCTTCTGGTCTACATAAGCATCAGGGACATATTTTTGTCTGAATTCCCTGAGAAAGTCATTCCATGTGAGCACTGCAGGTTCTACCAGACTGTGAGGAATGGTTTTCCACCAGTCATAAGCATCCCCTGTAGCAAAGATACTGAGTATTCAAATCTGAGCTCCTCCGTGCAATGCAGTTTCTTGAATACCCTATCCATCCTCTCTAACCATTTTTCTGCCTTTAGAGGATCTACTGTCCCCTTGAACTCTGTAGCCCCATATTTCATTAATTTGTCATCTCGCTTGCGTAAGGCGTGGTTGTACCATCGTGTCAGATTGGGACTTGAGTAGGCACATTACCAGCCATTTTTTGGAACATTGCAGCCATCTCACGAGCGAATCGAGCAGAAATCTGCATGCTGTAAGGGCCGGTGTCTTTGAACCACTGACATTGTGTAGGGCTGGGGCATCCCCTTGCACCTCAGCCTCTATAGATTGATCGACTGAACGATCACCCTCTTCCATGGTCAATGCGAGGATCTTAGATCTCCTGAACAAATAACACAAGGAGATTTCCTCCCGTTAGTGCATATTTATAATGTAATGTACTGTATGTATCAAACAATGACATTGAGCAGTTGTACTATGAAGAAAGAATATTCAAATAACATGTAAAAACAAAATTTAAAAACTAGCTCTGATACCACTAAAACATGTCACACCCTACCCCTCTGTAAGGCATAACATGATCCCGTAGTATACCTAATGAATTACCAACTTCGTCTACCGATAACCCATTAAATATACTACAAGAGATTTTAAAACTTTTCTTACTTCTTTTTATAGTGGTGAGCACTATTTACAGGTGTTAAAAACCTTTTTGAAGTGAAGTAAAACAGCTAACACACTTGGACTATTAATAATTTTTGTAAAAATTTTGGCAGAATGCCATCTGTATTTTGGACAAATTCTTCAAAAACATGTAAAAAGCACTTCAATATTTTTCTCAATCTCAAACTCCAACATAATTCAACACAATATGTTTTTCAACTCAAATTCACAATAATTTTTCAAAGACTGAGATAAAAGAAATACAGTACAAATTTTACAAGCCAAAATAACTCATAATTTACTTTACAACTTCAATTACAATTTTAATTTACAACTGCTCAAAACCAAGAACAATATATACATATAGTGAACATACATTACAGTACAAAATGCAAAATGTGGTATACTCAATATACCCGATGATCTCTCAATGTAGTACTAGCAGCCTAGTCTGTTGCCCTGTCAGTCTGTCTACCTGCGACAGCAATGAAAAGCTATTGCTGAGTAAAATTTACTCAGTGGTGCATAATAAAAATTTGAAATGCGATATATATAAATCTTTTATTGACAATTCACAAATCAAATAGTTCACAAAATTTACAAAGTTTATATAATACAAATTTGATCAAATAACTGAGTAACACAGTTTTGCAAATCAATAACACAATTTGATCAAATAACTGAATAATACAGTTTTGCCCATCAATAACACAATTTGATCAAATAACTGAATAATATAGTGTTGCCGATCAATATCACAATTTAAGCCATGACACAATTTTTCCACACATGCCGTGTCGTACACCACGACAAGACACACTCACCCCAATAATCGAAATCAATGAGGGAGGAACATAATCACACTCACCCCAGACTGATAAGTCAAAGAGGGAGGAATATATCACACTCACCCCATAAATGGAGGAGGAACATAGTAACAGTGTCATGCCAAGTGTGAATCAAAACAATTTCAAATCATAATATTTCATACAAACCATAAATCACATTTTATCTCAAAATTTCCATTTGCAAAGTTGGCAACACAATAATTTCCAAATAATATTCCCAAAACCAAAGCAATAAAAATTATTCATAACTCATTTCGCCAAATAAATTTGCTAGTAAAAGCAGTGAATATAAAAGTATTGTGCACGGACACAATTTAAAACTATAATGTTCAATTAAATTTTTAAGTAGAAAATGAGAAGTCAAAATTATTGTGCACAAACATAATTTAAAACAATGACATACAAATAATCATAATTTATTTCAATTGAAAAATTCAAAAGAAATAACTATTGTGCACAAACATAATTTAAAACAGTGACATACAAATAATCATAATTTATTTCAATTAAAAAAATTCAAAAGAAATAACTATTGTGCACAAACCTCTGATAACTGTCTCCTGGCCTTGACTCAGTGTTTCCTTCCCTTTCCCTGAGTCTTTGCTAACTGAGAAACACAATTTGAGGTATTTCAGTACTCATTTAAACTGTCTCTGACGATAATGCTTGATAATTAATTTGCTGAATTCTATTATTTGCTTAATCACCTAATATGTCGACCCTCAATGCGTTCTAGGTAAATTAGGTTTTAATGTTACTAATATGTCACATTCGATAGGCTTTTAGGGTTGGTACATGTTACCAATTTCATTTCCGTATATACTGCGTTTTATTGCAACTTGCTGGATTCCGGGATACTAGTTTGACCTAGCCGGACGACCTAGTTTCCTCGGTTTTCGGGTTTTGGTCAAAACTACAAACTTGTAGATCTATGTCTTATTGCACGCGGGGCAAAATTTCAGGTCATTCTGAATTATGTAGACTAAGTTATGGTCATTTTACTATTTCTAGTCGAAATGCATCAAAATTGGTCACTTTAGGTCACTTTAGGTCAATTTTGGTTCGGCCAGTTTTTGGACCCGAAATTGTGCAAGCTGTTTGACTTGCTTATGGTCATTTCTTGGCTTTGGTGTCTTCATAAGACTTGTAGATATAGGTCTTAACTATTCATGGTCAAATATTCAGGTCAATTGGACCTGTTTTGAGTGAGTTATGGCCAAAACACTAACTGCTGCCCAAATGGTCAATTTTCAGGCCTTATTTGCACTTAATCTGGATTTGATCATTTTTCAAGCTACCTTGCAAGCAGAATTTTGACAAGCTTCCTTCATGAAAGTTGGCACATTTTGTGCCTAGTTTCACCTCCAATTGGTCTCATACCAATTGGAGCCACACTCTTAAGGTTTTAAGCCCAAAACACAAACTGCCCTATTACATTTTGTTTATACTCATCAAGATCACCTTTAACACTTACCAAACTTCACCTTCATGCCAATTCTGGTTTGTACCCTAACCTAAACATATTTTACCACATATTGTTGATCATTTTGGCAGCTTACAATCACATTCAACATACACCATAAAGTGTAGAATTTGTCAAACTCATTTACAACAATTTAATCACCTATTCATGCTCATTTACATGTCCAACTTCACACCATCACACATATACCCAAACTGCCATAACTATTAACACAATTCAACATTAATATTCCATAATCCAAATGTGAAATAACATCCTTATGGTTCACCAAACTAGGCTGCCGATTCATGCATTACATTCCCTAAATTTCCAAGCACTCAAATTTCAATACACATTCACATATACTAAGTATACATCACCCAAATAATTTCCTACACACATAAACATTTAATCAATCCTTTAATCCACCATTTACAAGCAAAATTAAACTGTCTTCAAGGAGTTTCCATGGCTGCCAAAAGTACACATCCCCATTCAACATCAAACCTCAAAAATCTCTCCATAAATCAAATACCCATAACATCCTTACAAACTTTAACAAAACAATAATAAAAAACATAAACTTACCTATTGATGAGGCTTGTTAAATCTTCACCAAACTCCTTAAATTTAGTATCTACTTCTTCCTTGTGAGGTGGGGATCAAGAGTGGTGAAGTTACTTTGGTGTTTGGAGGTGAAAATGGAGGAGATTTGGAGCTCTCTCAAGTTTCGGCTATGGAGGTTTTGATGGATTTCATTTCAGCATGGGAGGAGGAAGGTTGAAGATGAAATGTTTAGTGGAAGGACACCTGCCCATATGATGTTTATTTAATCCCCAACGTGCTCCACTCCCCCATTTTAACTATATTATATGTTAAATGTGTTAATTACTCAATTTGAATCCCATTATTGCTATTTATATTAGGTACCCCTAATTTAATGTTTCATTATATTTTCCAAGTGTAATATCATGTATTTTCAATGGATATTTAGGTCAAAAGACAACTCGGGATGTCAAATAACCACAATGCCCCTGTTCGGGTTGCATTCCCGATTTTTCGGTAACACCGGGTTTTGTCCGTTTTTCGATTTCTCACTTTTCTTTGTACTAACTATTTAATTTTTATTTAATATTTATTATGGTATTTATACTTCAATAGGGGTCTATTTAAGTCCTAAAAATATTTTCCAGGGTTCCCCGCAGTCCAGGGCTAGTCAACGGTCCATGCCATGACTTTCCGGTGCGGTCACCCATCGCTAGGGTTCTCAGCTCGCTTAACTTGGTTACATTTCTTTGCTATTATTTTTCTTTTGTTTTTCTTGTATTTTCTTTTCTTGTATTTCATTATTTTATGTCTCCTTACTCATATTGATGTGTAGTTCTAGGCATCCTAGCTATCCGGACAACACTGGTCACCGGAACAGTAGAACGCACTACCGAATATAGGGGTGTTACACAAACTTTCGTTTCTCCTTCGAAGATCCCTTTCCATCTGAAACACATAAATTTAAAGTGCTTCAATATCCATTTCTAATACTTAAATTCCAACAATTTCTTTGCAAACTTATCCTACCTATTACGGTTTATAAATTTTAGGTTTTTCACATTTTTGTGTATGGTGATACTATTCATGATACTATTCAAGTCAAAATGTTGACTTTTCTATAACTTAATAGGTTTATTAGTTCTAATTGCACCCATATACCACATTTTGGGTGTCAATTTTGTTGGCATTGATTGCCAATTCAATTTCTAAGTCTCTTAAGAGAAATTACAATTTTTCAGTTTTGATCCCCTGTTTTCTACTATTCCATTGGTCAAGTTGCTGTCAAAATTTGGCTAAGTTTTCTTCACCAAAGTTGTTCCTTATTGTCTTAGTTTTAATTCCCTTTTTGAACCACTCCATTTGGAGTTTTTTAGCCCAAGTTATGCCTATTTTCCTAAGGCTGGCCGGATTTGGTGTTACCCAGAATTCTGTGCATTTTCTGGATATTTGTAGTTTTGGTGTGTTGACTGCAGGTAACTTTTTAGATAGGTTATGGTCAGAATTTGGGTTTGTATTCTTCATAAAAGTTATAGGGCTATGTCTCAACTTTCCATCGATATAAGATTCAGGTCATTTGGACCTTCCTAGACCAAGCTATGGTCATTTAAGTAACTACCATTCATTTTGTCATTTTTGTATAGGGCAGTGTGCCCTAATCCAGATTTGGCCTAGTTGTTCACTAAGTTAGTCCGGTTCAATCCGGTTTGCAAGTTATTCGATGTTTCTTCTGGATCTCTGACATAATTATTTGACCTGCTTAATAACTCTTTTCGTGATTTTCTCTTTTCCACTGTGTTCGCAATAGTTCTAAGGACCGCGGCGTCATATTTTTTGGTTTAGAATTCTGGTTACGATTGACCTCGCAATCATTTCCCGACAAGGTCACCCATTGCTGTGACTCTGGCTCATTCAACTTTTTATGCTTTGTTTTTCTTCTTTATACTTAACTATTTGGCAATTACTAATTATTTGCGTTCAAGGCTTATCTAGGTGTCTTAGACGTGGTTCTAATCCCCTTAATTGTCCAAACCGATATCGGTCACCGGAATAGTAAAATATATCAGGCTATGCAAATAAGGGTGTTACACTGTGCAACTCTCTAGACTGAAGAAAACTTGAAAAACGAAGTGGCAGAAATTTACATGGGGTGTGTATCACTACACGGCCCGTATAAAGTCCCGTGATAGCAATTCTGATATGACTTTTCTTGCTTCCAACTCGACCTAGATGGACTCCTAATGCTTCTAGGACTCTAAAATTAGGGTTTTTACACCAGATCTAAATATAACAAGTCAGGAATTGAGGGAGAGAGAGAATTTTACATCCAAGAACATAATTTACATTCAAAGGGAGCCAATTTACATTCAAGGATGCACATCAACTTCAAGGGAGGTAAGGGAGAAAACAAGATTTGCAAGATTTCTTTAAGGGATTTTCAACTGAAGTTCCAAAAGTCCAAGGCTGCGACTCTCTTTCTGGGTTCTTTTACTCTATTTTCTTCTCATGTCTTCTCTTTATCTTTTTATAAACTTGATTGTAAAACTCACCATGGGTGAGTAGGTCATTTATTCCAAGGGTAGGCTATAGCACTCACTTTCATTATGGATCTGGTTTGATTTTATTTAATACATTGGGTATTTTATTCTTTGATTCAATCTCTTGTGATCTTAATGCATGCTATGTGTTGGTACCCACTTAGTATTGATTACAGATATTAATTGAAGGACTGAAAATTGAAGATTAATATTAGAAAATCAGGATTTTGAACCTAGGAAATATGACCTAGAGATAAGCTGATGACCTTTGTGGAATTTCAAAATTAATCAAAGATCTTAAAGGGTTTTAATTAATTTAATCACCACGAAAGTAGGGTTTATGTTAATTAAAATACACATTGAGTGCCTGGAGAGAGGACTTAAGATAACTTAGGATTAATTTCCATCAAAGAAATAATCTCTCATTTATTGAATGAATCAGATTGATTCTATAATTAATTGAAGTGTGAACCCTTAGCTCTAGAATGCCTTTGTCCATTAGTATTTTATTTTAGTTAATTATTTAGATTTTATTTCTTTCAATTTAGATATAATTATTATTTCTCTACAATTCAATCGTCTAGATAATTAAAATCACTATAGTTTGGTACTCAACACGGTCCTCGTAGGAACGATCCTCTACTCATCACTTTATTACTTGTTAGCGATCTGTGCACTTGCGGTGGTTGAAAAACCAGCAAACAAGTTTTTTGGTGCCGTTGCTGGGGACTGGTGCTTGATATTGAATGATTAGTGATTTGATTACTCTAGACATTCTTATTTCTTTTATAGTTTTTTTCTTATCTAATTTTATTTTAACATATTTTTCTTGTGAGGATCATTAAGATGTTTCACCAACAACTCTTCACAAGCTTTATTCAACAACACAATGAACCTTTTCACAATGCTTGGAGAATATTTAATGAATTGGTAGAGTAATTTGCCAATCATAATCTTTCAAATTATGAACTCACTCTCAATTTCTACAATGGTTTAAATGAAGCAACAAGGAATTGGGTAGATTATGGAGCTTGGGCTACTGGTGATCATGTTCTTCAAAGAGACCATGAGGATGCCATTCACTTATTGAACAACATGGCAGATTTTGATTACCATTGGTATTGGGATCCTTTATTGCAAGGTTGGAGTCATCAATATCCCCCATATAACACCCTCCCTGTAGCAACTCCGTACATTCTACTGTTCCGGTAACCAGTGTCGGTCCGGACAGCTAGAACGTCCGGAAAAATATTTAAACTAAAGTGAGGAACTATAATTAACTCAAATATTAATAAGAAAAATTTAGAAAAAATTTTAGAAATAAAATACAACCAAGTTAAATTAGTCGGTGTCCTAGCGATGGGTAACCTAGTGGGAAGTTGCGGTTCTAGCAACTAGGAGCCCTAGACCCGGGGAAAAATTCATAAAATAATTTTTGGGACTCCAGAGAAGGGTCATTGAGGTTCCTATGGCATTAGAATGCCAAGAAAATATTTAGAAAAATTTTTCAATCGGTACAAACAATTTTGGCCCGTTAAGCCAAATGGAGGGCATTTTGGTCATTTCGCCTTCAGAGGTGATTTTTGGCCGACTTGTCCAATTAAGTAAATAAATTATACAACATAAAATTTGAATAAATATTACTAAAAATTAAATTAAAAATGGGTAAAAAAGAAAGAAAAAGAAAAATGAAAGTAAATGCTTAAATATGCCATCATGCTTAAGTAAGCATGATGCAATTAAATTTTCCCACCGATTGAAATTTGACAAGCACACATTAAAACAATTAAACAGGGAAAAAATGGACAAAAATTCAGTTTTCTTCTTCATTTGTTTTAGCTTGCCGTATCCCTCCATTGAAGCACTCTCCCATTTTTCTTCATTTACCTCAATTCTCTCACTCTACTCACCATATTTCCTCTATATTTCAATATTAAAAATTACCCTAGACTCTAGCTAAAGTGTTTGGTAGCCAAGAAAATTAAAGAAAGTGAAGGAAAAATCGAAGTTGGGTCAAGAGAAAATTCTGCTCCATTCAAGGTTAGTGCCTACACAATTTCTTTTCATTCTTTAATCTTGTAAGCATGCTAAATCAAGTAGAAATTGTGTGAAATTAAAAGAAAAACTTGAGTAAATGAAATCTCTAAATTTGGCAGCCATGAGAAAGTTTAAGGATTGTTGGTTTTTGATGAAATTAAGTGGCTTAATTATATTATTGATGAGTATAGATGATGGATAAAGTGATTTGGTGTGAGTTTGATGTGTGTATGCCATGAATTAGAAATTGGAGTTAGGGTTTGAGCATGAAATTGAGACTTTGATCATGTAATGATGAAAGTGAGTTTTAATGGTCAATTAGTGACCATTTGGTTATTGGTAAACAAGAAATGAAGTGTGTTTAGTGATGGGATTTAGGTTTAGTGTGGCTGCCCTAGGTGACCTGCAGAATTGGACATGAGTCCAGCAGGTTTGGGCACCCATAACTTGAATTGTAGAGGTTCAATTGGTGTTTGGTCAATTTTACATGAAACTAGACACAAAATGGCACAACTTTGGTGAAGAAACCATGCCCATAAGACCAAACCAAGTGGACCAAAACCTTGCTCCAATCCGGGTGACCTGCAGTCTGTTTCTACAGAATGACCAAATGAACAGTATTTGGTCATTTGGCCATAATTCAGTGTAGAATGATCCAATTGACCTGAAATTTTACCCACAATAAGCTGAGATATAGACCAAAAACTTTTGTGAAGAAACCTAACCCAAATTATGACCAGAACCTATCCAACAAGTGAGTTGAAGTCACTGTTCATTGCACTGTAGATATGGTCAGTCCAGAAACTTTCAATCCGGCCAGTTGTAGTTTTTGGACCATAACTTGAGATACAAAGCTCAAAATGGAGTTATTCAAAAAAGGAAATTCAACTAGACAAAATAAGGAACAACTTTCATGTTGACCATTTTGCCAAATTCTCACTACAAAATTGACCAATAGAATAGTAAACACAAGGCATAAAAACTGAAAATTTTGCCCAACTAACATTAAGCTTAGAAATAGTATTGGCAACCAATACCAACAAATTTTGAATACAAAATGTGGTATGTTGATGATATTAAAACCAATGTACCTATTGCCTATGCAAAAGTCAACATTTTTGTTGACCAATGAATGGAATAGTAACACAAAAACTTAAATTCCAAAAATTGTGAAACTTAAAAGTGTGAAATGCCCTAGTATACCTAACAAGATTGGTTTGGATAGCTTAGCATGCCAATAGGGTTCAGTTAGCAGTACTGAACATGGCATTATGCCATTCTGTGATTTCATGGTTTTCAGCCATTCTGACATTGTGTTGAGACTTGGCCTTGTGCCTAATGTTATTACAGCTTATTAGCTGTTCTGTTGCTCATCGGGAGATACATATGTGACCGATGGTGTGACGGCCTGAGATACTTGATACCCAGTGCCAGTTTACCCGTTTATCCAGTCCAGTCGTCCAGTATAGGTTACTTGGGCAACCAAAATTGAAAGTGGATAAATTTAATGAAATAATGAATATAACAAGTACAAAATAAGTAAATCTATAAATACTCAACGAAAATTTATTTGCAATGAGATATCAATACATTCACTGCATATTTATTTTCTGTTATTTATTTTTATTTTATTATTGGCACCACTAAGCATTATTGCTTAGCGCGTTGCTTTTGCCACGCGTAGGTTCTGGAGACACTGACCGAGAGCCCAGTAGACCACAGACTGGGTGAGACCTCCTGCAGCTCTGCATAGTATCCGTGTCACCTCACCATCTTCAGTGCATTGGTAGGACACTAGGTTTCATTTTGGTATTTTGTAACTAACTTTTATTTTCTCATATGTAATTGAAACTTATGTAATGTATTTTGGTATTAATGTATATAGTGGAAATTGTGTTTGTGAATGAAAAAGTGAATATTTATTTATGACTTTTACAAGATTATCATATGAGATGAATGATTGAGAAATGGAAATGTTGTTGAAAAACATATTGAGATTTTGTTGATGAAATGGAGTTTGGGATTGATTGGAAATGATTATTGGAAGTGTTTTTCACAGGTTCTGAAGAACCATTTTCTCCATTTTTAGCCTAAGATCACTGGATTTTCTATAAAATTTTCGGAACCTCAAATAAATTATAATTTCAATAAATGACTTAAATGAATTATATTTCATAAATTATATTCAAAACTATGATAAAAATAAATTAAGGAAGAGTAAAAATGATTGAGATAAAATAGAGTGTTCCGGTATACCGTGTGACATATCTTACTTGGATATACTGTAGACGGGCAAGGGGTGTCATATTTAGTGGTATCAGAGCACGGTTTAGGCGTTTCTGGGCCTAGATTGAGTCCATACCATGCATTGCATTTGTAAGAGTCGAGGTGACACTAATGCAGATCTGTTTGTCTTTGTTATTTTGATTAGGATATGGACCCCACATCTCAGAGGGCAGTTGAGGAGGAAGAGGAGAGTCATGCTCCACCTGCAGTAGCTGAGACTGGGGGTAGGGGAGAACCTGCTCCACCAGCTCCATCAGAGCCTGCTCAACCTCCACAGGCCGTGTTCCAGCAAATGGCCGAATTCTTCAAACAAATGGCTGGGGTAATGCCACCACCACCACCACCTCCACAACCGAAATCACACCTGGAAAGATTGAGAAAATTTGGGGCAGTGGACTTCTTTGGCAAGAGAGAAGATGATTCTGTTGCAGTTGAAAATTGGTTGAATAGAACAGGAAGGGTTTTAAAACAACTCCACTGCACTCCTGAACAAAATCTAGAGCTACTGTATCTCTGTTGCAAGATGATGCATATAAATGGTGGGATACGGTGTCCAGTAAAGTACAGCCAGAAGTAATAACTTGGGACTTCTTCCTCTCCGAATTCAAGAAGAAATATGTGGGTAGTGTATACCTAGAAGAGAGAAGAAGGGAATTCATTAACTGGCGAGGCAGATTGACAAAGGGTCGAGTATGAAAAGGAATTTGTCAGATTGAGCCGCTACGGAAGGGAGATAGTCCCTAATGAGGCCGAAAGGTGTAAGAGATTTGAAGAGGGATTAAATGACAACATAAAGATCATGATTACTACTTTGGGAATCACAGACTTTACCAAGTTAGTGGAAGCTGCAATAAAAGTTGAAAATGTTAGAATAAGTGAGCAGACCAGAAGAGAGAGACAGCAGAAGAGGGGCCCGGCTCAGTCTAGTTCATCTCCTGTACCTGGGAAGAAGTTCAAAGGTCCACCTACATAGAGTTCAGGTCAACCACAAGGTCAGGGTCAGTCTCAGGGGCCCAGGCCATAATTTACCCCTATGAGAGGTTAGTCCACACCATCAGTGGGCAGCTCTCCAGGGATGGGGTTCAGGGGACCAGCAAAGATCTTCTCAGATATCCACATTGCACAAGTGGCATAAGGGGGAGTGTTGGAGAGTGACTGTGCTCGCTAAGGTGTGGGTCAACAGAGCATCGGTTGAGGAACTGCCCACGCAGAACTACTACGTTGCTCCAACACAAGCGCATGCACCGCCTCCTGCACCACAAAGGGGTAGGAAATCTGGCAAATCTGACGTAGTGAGACCATCACAGAGGCTTGCATCTGAGCCAGCAGAGAGGCCTGAGGGCAGACCACCTGCCAGAGCCTATGCCATGAGAGCTCAGGAGGAGCAAGATGCCCCGGACATCATTAGGGGTACGTTCTCCCTCTACAATACATTTGTGCATGCATTGGTGGATCCAGGATCCACTCATTCATACATCTGCATCAACTTACCTATAGAAAGGGGGATATTAGTAGGGGAGAGTGACCAAGACATTCTGGTCACTAATCCATTGAGCCACAGTGTAGTGGTGAACAAAGTATATAAGGGTTGCCCGTTAAGGATTCAGGGGTATGAATTTTTGGCAGATCTAATTGAGTTGCCCTTCCACGAGTTTGACGTGATTTTGGGAATGGACTGGTTATCACGTCATCAGGCAATAGTTGATTGTAAATTGAAGAGAATTTCTTTGAAAACTCCTGGGGGTAATGAGATCACAGTTGTGGGGGAAAGGACAGATTTCTTGTCTAATGTCATCTCAGCGACAGTTGCAAGAAAACTGATGAGAAAAGGCTGTGAAGCCTACCTAGCACATGTAGTGGATACTAGGCAGGCTAAGCCAGATCTGTGTGACATACCCACAGTAAAAGACTTCCCAGATGTGTTCCTGAAGAATTGCCTGGTTTGCCACCAGAAAGGGAAGTTGAATTTGCTATTGAGATACTGCCGAGTACAGCACCAATCTCTATTGCTCCTTATAGGATGGCACTCACAGAATTGAAAGAACTGAAAATCCAATTACAGGAGTTGCTGGATAAGGGGTTCATACGCCCCAATGTGTCACCATGGGGAGCTCCAGTGCTGTTTGTAAAGAAGAAGGATGGGACTTTGAGGTTATGCATTGATTACCGGCAGTTGAATAAAGTAACTATGAAGAATAAATATCTGTTGCCTAGAATTGATGATCTGTTTGATCAGTTGAAGGGAGCAGGAGTATTTTTCAAAATTGATCTCAGATCAGGGTATCATCAGTTGAGGGTGAAAGATGCAGATGTGCCAAAGACTGCATTCAGGACACGGTATGGGCATTATGAGTTCCTGGTAATGCCCTTTGGCCTAACAAATGCACCAGCGACATTCATGGACCTTATGAACCGTATCTTCCATCCATACCTAGATCGGTTCGTAGTGGTCTTTATTGATGATATTTTGGTGTATTCCAAGACCAGGGAAGAACATGATGAGCATTTGAGGATTGTTCTGCAAACCTTGAGAGAAAAGAAGCTGTATGCTAAGTTGTCTAAGTGTGACTTCTGGTTGAATGAGATTGCATTCCTTGGACACATAGTGTCAGCTGATGGGATTAGAGTGGATCCCAAGAAAATAGAAGCAGTGATGGAATGGAAACCTCCCAGGAATACAACTGAGGTCAGGAGTTTCTTGGGGCTAGCTGGGTATTACAGAAGATTTATGAAGGGATTTTCCTTAATAGCTGCTCCAATGACCAAGTTGTTACACAAGAATGTCAGATTTGACTGCAATGACAAGTGTCAAACCAGTTTTGAGAAGTTAAAGGCTATGTTGACAGAGGCACCAGTGTTAATACAGCCAATGTCAGGAAAGGACTTTGTGGTCTACAGTGATGCCTCTCATAATGGGTTAGGGTGTGTATTGATGCAAGAGGGGAAGGTGGTCGCTTATGCTTCCAGGCAGCTAAGGCCACATGAACAGAATTACCCTACCCATGATCTAGAGCTTGCAGCAATTATCTTCGCACTGAAGATATGGAGGCACTACTTATATGGTGAAAAGTGCTACATTTACATAGACCACAAAAGTCTAAAATATTTGCCAACTCAGAAGGAGCTCAACCTTAGACAGAGGCGATGGATTGAGTTCCTGAAGGACTATGATTGTGTGATTGACTACCATCCTGGGAAGGCAAATGTAGTTGCTGATGCTTTGAGCAGAAAATCCATCATAGCTTTGAGATCATTGAATACCCGTTTATCTTTGGTTCGAGATGGAGCTATTTTGGCTGAGTTGCAAGTGAGGCCAAACCTGCTACAGTAGATTTTAAATGGGCAAAAGGCAGATGAAAAGTTAATGGCTTTATGAGCAAAATCTCAGAGGGAAAAGCAACTGACTATGAGGTGAAAGCAGATGGGTGTCTGTACTATAAATGAAGACTGTGTGTACCAGATGATGGGGAATTGAAGGCCAGTATTCTAAAAAAGGCACACACCAGTGTGTATGCTATGCACCCAGGAAGTACAAAAATGTATCATGATCTGAAGCTTCAGTATTGGTGGCCTGGTATAAAGAAGGACATAGCTGACTATGTGACAAAATGCTTAACATGTCAGCAAGTCAAGGCAGAGCATCAAGTTCCATTGGGTTTGCTACAGCCTATACGCATACCTGAATGGAAATGGGATCGAGTCACCATGGATTTTGTAAGTGGTCTACCTCTCACCCAGAAGAAGCATGATGCAGTATGGGTGATAATAGATAGATTGACGAAGTCAGCACACTTTCTGCCAGTAAGGACTGACTACTCACTGGAGAAGTTAGCAGAATTATATATCATTGAGATAGTTAGACTGCATGGAATTCCACTTTCCATCATATCTTATCGAGACCCAAGGTTTACATTGAGATTCTGGAAGAAGTTGCATGAATCCTTGGGTACACAACTCCACTTCAGCACAGCTTTCCATCCTCAGACGGATGGGCAATCAAAAAGAGTAATCCAGGTAAATAATTGAAACCAATTGAATTAATACAAATATTGAACTAAAATGATAATAATAACATGAAATATATGTCAGGTCCTTGAGGATATGCTGAGGAGTTGTGTCATTGAGTTGGAGGGAAGTTGGGATAGATACCTCCCACTGGCAGAATTTGCATAAACAATAGCTACCAAGCTAGCATCCAAATGGCCCCGTATGAAGCACTGTATGGGAGAAAATGTAGAACTCCAGTGTGCTGGACTGAATTGGGCGAAGATAAACTGGTAGGCCCAGACTTGGTGAAACAGACTGAAGAGAAGGTAAAACTAATCAAAGCCAATCTAAAGGTTACCTCAGACAGAAAGAAATCCTATGCCGACTTGAAGAGAAAAGAAATAGAATACGCGGTTGGTGACAAAGTGTTCCTCAAGGTGTCACCTTGGAAGAAGGTACTGAGGTTTAGAAGAAAAGGTAAGTTAAGCCTAGGTTCATTGGCCCATATGAAGTTATTGAACGTGTGGGTCCAGTGGCCTATAGGCTAGCTCTACCTCCAAAGCTGGACAAGATCCACAATGTGTTCCACGTGTCTATGCTAAGAAGATACCGCTCAGATCCTTCACATGTCATCTCCAGGGAAGAAATTGAAGTACAACCGGATTTGACATATGAAGAAGAACCCATACGGATCCTGGCTCGAGAAGTGAAAGAGTTGAGGAATAAGCAAATTCCACTGGTGAAGGTGCTTTGGAGGCACCACAACACCGAGGAAGCAACTTGGGAAAGTGAAGAGACGATGAGGCAACAGTTCTCTCAACTGTTTGCATCAGGTAAATTTCGAGGATGAAATTTAAATTAGAGGGGAAGAGTTGTAACACCCTCCCTGTAGCAACTCCATACATTCTACTGTTCCAGTGACCAGTGTCGGTCTGGACAGCTAGAACGTCCAAAAAAATATTTAAGCTAAAGTGAGGAACTATAATTAACTCAAATATTAATAAGAAAAATTTAGAAAAAATTTTAGAAATAAAATACAACCAAGTTAAATGAGCCGGTGCCCTAGCGATGGGTAACCTAGTGGGAAGTTGCGGTTCTAGCAACTAGGAGCCCTAGACCAGGGGAAAAATTCATAAAATAATTTTTGGGACTCCAGAGAAGAGTCATTGAGGTTCCTATGATATTAGAATGCCAAGAAAATATTTAGAAAAAATTTTCAATCGGTACAGACAATTTTGGCCCGTTAAGCCAAACGGAGGGCATTTTGGTCATTTCGCCTTCAGAGGTGATTTTTGGCCGACTTGTCCAATTAAGTAAATAAATTATACAATATAAAATGTGAATAAATATTGCTAAAAATTAAATTAAAAATGGATAAAAAGGAAAGAAAAAGAAAAAGAAAAATGAAAGTAAATGCTTAAATATGCCATCATGCTTAAGTAAGCATGATGCAATTAAATTTTCCCACCAATTGAAATTTGACAAGCACACATTAAAACAATTAAAAAGGGAAAAAATGGAAAAAAATTCAGTTTTCTTCTTCATTTGTTTCAGCTTGCCGTATCCCTTCATTGAAGCACTCTCCCATTTTTCTTCATTTACCTCAATTCTCTCACTCTACTCACCATATTTCCTCTATATTCCAATATTAAAAATTACCCTAGAATCTAGCTAAAGTGTTTGGCAGCCAAGAAAATTAAAGAAAGTGAAGGAAAAATCAAAGTTGGGTCAAGAGAAAATTCTGCTCCATTCAAGGTTAGTGCCTACACAATTTCTTTTTATTCTTTAATCTTGTAAGCATGCTAAATCAAGTAGAAATTGTGTGAAATTAAAAGAAAAACTTGAGTAAATGAAATCTCTAAATTTGGCAGCCATGAGAAAGTTTAAGGATTGTTGGTTTTTGATGAAATTAAGTGGCTTAATTATATTATTGATGAGTATAGATGATGGATAAAGTGATTTGGTATGAGTTTGGTGTGTGTATGCCATGAATTGGAAATTGGAGTTAGGGTTTGAGCATGAAATTGAGACTTTGATCATGTAATGATGAAAGTGAGTTTTAATGGTCAATTAGTGACCATTTGGTTATTGGTCAATAAGAAATGAAGTGTGTTTAGTGATGGGATTTAGGTTTAGTGTGGCTGCCCTAGGTGACCTGCAGAATTGGACATGAGTCCAGCAGGTTTGGGCAGCCATAACTTAAATTGTAGAGGTTTAATTGGTGTTTGGCCAATTTGACATGAAACTAGACACAAAATTTCACAACTTTGGTGAAGAAACCATGCCCATAAGACCAAACCAAGTGGACCAAAACCTTGCTCCAATCCGGGTGACCTGCAGTCTGTTTCTGCAGAATGACCAAATAAACAGTGTTTGGTCATTTGGCCATAACTCAGTGTAGAATGGTCCAATTGACCTGAAATTTTACTCACTACAAGCTGAGATATAGACCAACAACTTTTATGAAGAAACCTAACCCAAATTATGACCAGAACCTATCCAACAAGTGAGTTGAAGTCACTGTTCACTGCACTGTAGATATGGTCAGTCCAGAAAAATTTCAATCCGGCCAGTTGTGGTTTTTGGACCATAACTTGAGCTACAAAACTCCAAATGGAGTGATTCAAAAAATAAAATTCAACTAGACAAAATAAGGAACAACTTTCATGTTGACCATTTTGCCAAATTCCCACTGCAAAATTGACTAATGGAACAGTAAACACAAGGTATAAAAACTGAAAATTTTGCCCAACTAACATTAAGCTTAGAAATGGTATTGGCAAACAATACCAATAAATTTTGAATGCAAAATGTGGTATGTTGATGATATTAAAACCAATGTACCTATTACCTATACAAAAGTCAACATTTTTGTTGACCAATGAATGGAATAGTAACACAAAAACTTAAATTCCAAAAATTGTGAAACTTAAAAGTGTGAAATGCCCTAGTATACCTAACAAGATTGGTTTGGATAGCTTGGCATGCCAATAGGGTTCAGTTAGCAGTACTGCACATGGCATTATGCCATTCTGTGATTTCATGGTTTTCAGCCATTCTGACATTGTGTTGAGACTTGGCCTTGTGCCTAATGTTATTACAGCTTATTAGCTGTTCTGTTGCACACCGGGAGATACATATGTGACCGATGGTGTGACGGCCCGAGGTACTTGATACCCAGTGCCAGTTTACCCGTTTATCTAGTCCAGTCATCCAGTATAGGTTACTTGGGCAACCAAAAATGAAAGTGGATAAATTTAATAAAATAATGAATATAACAAGTACAAAATAAGTAAATCTATAAATACTCAACGAAAATTTATTTGCAATGAGATATCAATACATTCACTGTATATTTATTTTCTGTTATTTATTTTTATTTTATTATTGGCACCACTAAGCATTATTGCTTAGCGCGTTGCTTTTGCCACGCGTAGGTTCTGGAGATACTGACCGAGAGCCCAGTAGACCACAGACTGGGTGAGACCTCCTGCAGCTCTGCATAGTGTCCGTGTCACCTCACCATCTTCAGTGCATTGGTAGGACACTAGGTTTCATTTTGGTATTTTGTAACTAACTTTTATTTTCTCATATGTAATTGAAACTTATGTAATGTATTTTGGTATTAATATATATAGCGGAAATTGTGTTTGTGAATGAAAAAGTGAATATTAATTTATGACTTTTACAAGATTATCATATGAGATGAATGATTGAGAAATGGAAATGTTGTTGAAAAACATATTGAGATTTTGTTGATGAAATGGAGTTTGGGATTGATTGGAAATTATTATTGGAAGTTTTTTTCACAGGTTCCGAAGAACTGTTTGCTCCATTTTTAGCCGATACTCTACCGGATTTTCTATAAAATTTTCGGAACCTCAAATAAATTATAATTTCAATAAATGACTTAAATGAATTATATTTCATAAATTATATTCAAAACTATGATAAAAATAAATTAAGAAAGAATAAAAATGATTGAGATAAAATAGAGTATTCCGGTACACCGTGTGACATATCTTACTCGGATATACTGTAGACGGGTAAGGGGTGTCACACACCATACATTTATCAGCCTAACATTTCACACCGTCCATTTGAGCTATAATTAAAGAAGAGAATGGGACTTAAAGAGGCGATAGCTCCATTGGAAAATTTTGACAACCTTATGATAAACAATGAGCTATAACTCTATGAGGAGGAAACAAATGAACAAAGTTGGGAGAATGAAGAAGCTTCATTGGAATTTGAACCTATAGAAGAAGTTAAGCTTGAAGAACAAAATTCCTTTAAAGATGACTTACCAGTAGAATTCCCACAAAAATAGGAGCTACTTGAAGAAGAAGTAAAACCTAAAGTTAAAGAAAACAACTCCTTTATTATTGGACGGTCATTAGAATAGTGCTTACATGAAGATAGATCAGAGGTGAAGGTGGTAGATGAAGAAATTGACAAGACTATCAACTTGAGCTCATTAACGATGTTTACACATACACCACCAGAAGACTCTTTTCTATCATGGACACCTCCTACATCATCATATATCCTCCATGAGCTGAAGCAGCCCTCATCCCAAGCATATCACTCTAAACCATGTGCTATTCATGCAATGTGCAATCCTGTTTCAAATCTTTCCAATCTTAAGGGTACCACAAATCAAGACCCATATGTGGTGTTACATGATAACTACTATGGGCGAAAACTGCTTTTTTATCAGTAATTCTAAAAGGGGTCAAGCTAATGACCTTAAATTAACGCTTCTTGGGAGGCAACCCAAATTTTAAATTTAATCTTTGCATTTATCTATTTCTTTTGTTTTATCACCCTCCCAAACTTGATTTCAATGTTTTCACTTTGTAGGTTCAAGAAGCACTTGAAACGAGCAATGGAGATTAAACTCATAAATTTTCAAGGGAAGACATGCTTCAAGAGGGAGTATTCTATATCCATTAGCTTTTCCTTATTATTACATTTATGATGTTGCTCTAGACCTAATTATGATATCTTGATGACATTGAGGACAATGTCAAATTTGAGTTTAGGGGTGCATTTCATGCATTGCATTCATATATTGCATTTCATCACCTTATTATGTCTATATTATATTTGTGTGTCAAAAATCCATAAAATTTTTGTAAATTTTGAAAATTCTAGACTTTTTGAAAAAGCTTTTAACTTAGAATTATAACTAAAATCTTGATGAGCTAATGATTGGACTCTCTGGGAAAGAGGAATGAATGTAATTGAATGGACAAAAAGGCTTCAATATGTTGTTTGTGAAAAGCTAAATCACCTAAGTGGAGTTAAACTAATTAAACCCCTTCATAGCCATTAATATGTCACATTGAACTTGTCACATTGAACTTGCAAAATTAGGAGAAAATTTTTGAAATACAAGCAAACCTAAAAATGCTTCAGCAACTCTAAAACATGTCTCTTGGACCTATCAAGGCGAAATCCTAGCATATGCTTGATGAAGAGATAATTAAGGCATTCTTTGATATAGCCTCACTAAACCTTAGCCACCTCTAATTAAAATATATATCCCTTGCAGTCAACTTGAAGCCTATATTTATTCCTTAGGATTTATTGTTTACCCATATTATTTACCTAGCCCCTAGCCTAAACACCTATCCTACCCTTTTGAGGAAGCTAAATGCATAAGTAAAAAGTATATTAAGTGCAAAAAAAAAAAGTTTTGGAGAGAGGATGTAGAACTCAAGAAAGAGTGCAAGTGTGCAATTGAAATAAAAGAAAAATTTGCCTTTCCAGCCCAGCAAAAGCAATGAGTTTGGGGGAGAGGACAAAAGGGACATAAATAAAATAAAATAAAAAAGGAAGAAGAAAAAGAAGTCTAAAGATAAGTATCATGGAAGCATGCTTGGCACTATAAAAAACCAAAAGCCCCTCATCTCCATACAAAATTAGTATAATAAACTTAGTATACTTGGTATTTTATGTATAAATGCTATCCTCATATTTGCATTCCCTAAAAACCTTTCATTGGCAATCAAGTCATTGTCCCTTTAGCCCCATTACAACCCTTTTAAAGATCTTTTGATCTTTTAAAAAGTGTATGCTACATTAGTGGAGATAGAAAATTGAGATATGCCTATGGAGTTGGAATTGAATCACTTCACTACAATTACCCATAATAGAGGCAAATTTAGGGGAGTAAGTGTTTCTCAAGTCTATCCTGATAAAACAGGTTAGTTGTGACTTATTAATGTCCTTGCATAGAGCAATAATTAGTTGAAGCACCATAAAGGGGGTGAGGTTCTAGCGGGCAACTGTTGAGGTCCCTATGCCTTGAAAGTGGGAATTGGTATGAAGGTTGAAGAATGTCTAATTATATGCAAGTTAAGTTTTCTTTTATATTTCTAAGCACCCCAATGAGTTTTTATAAAGTTTTAATTTGCTTGAGGACAAGCAAAGGTTTGAGTTTGGGGGTATTTGATTGCATCAAATTATATAGACATTTAAGGTTAACATGCATTGCATTTTGTTAGCATTTAGTATCCTTTTCTATTTATTTTTATATGTTTCCATTATTATTTTACAAAACATATTAATCCAACTTAATTCATTGATTTTTATATTTTATTAGGTGTTTTTATGTGATTATAGAATCAAAGATGAGTTTGAAAGAGATCTGGAGGTCAAAACGTGAAGAATACAGGGCCAGAAGAAGTACACAGGCAGTGTAACCTGCCCTGTGTAACTTCCTGAACCCCGTGTAACTCTCTGGACTGAAGAAAACTTGAAAAACGAAGTGGCAGAAATTTACACAGGGCGTGTATCACTACACAGCCCGTATAAAGTCCCCCGACAGTAATTCTAATACGACTTTTCTTGCTTCCAACTCGACTCGGATGGACTCCTAATGCTTCTAGGACTCTAAAATTAGGGTTTTTACACTAGATATAAATATAACAAGTCAGGAAATGAGGGAGAGAGAGAATTTTACATCCAAGAACAGAATTTACATTCAAGGGGAGTCGATTTACATTCAAGGATGCACATCAACTTCAAGGGAGGCAAGAAAGAAAACAAGATCTGCAAGATTTCTCTTAGGGATTTTCAGCTAAAGTTCTAAAAGTCTAAGGCTGCAACTCTCTTTTTGAGTTTTTTTACTAAATTTTTTTCTCATGTCTTCTCTTTATCTTTTTATAAACTTGATTGTAAAACTCACCATGGGTGAGTAGGTCCTTTATTCCAAGGTTAGGGTGTAGCACTCAATTTCATTATGGATATGGTTTGATTTTATTTAATACAATGGGTATTTTATTCTTTGATTCAATCTCTTGTGATCTTAATGCATGCTATGTGTTGGTACCCACTTAGTATTGATTACAGATATTAATTGAAGGACTGAAAGGTGAAGATTAATATTAGAAAATCAGGATTTTGAACCTAGAAAATCTGATCTAGAGATAGGCTGATGACCTTTGTGGAGTTCCAAAATTAATCAAAGATCTTAAAGGGCTTTAATTAATTTAATCACCACAAAAGTAGGGTTTATGTTAATTAAAATACACATTGAGTACCTTGAGAGAGGACTTAAGATAACTTATGATTGATTTCCATCAAAGTAATAATCTCCCATTTATTGAATGAATCAGATTGATTCTATAATTGATTGAAGTGTGAACCCCTAGCTCTAGACTGCCTTTGTCCATTAGTATTTTATTTTAGTTAATTATTTAGATTTTATTTCTTTCAATTTAGATATAATTATTATTTCTCTATAATTCGATCGTCTAGATAATTAATATCACTATAGTTTGGTACTCAACACGGTCCTCGTGGGAACGATACTCTACTCATCACTTTATTACTTGTTAGCGATCTGTGCACTTGCGGTGGTTAAAAAACCAGCAAACAAATCAAAGTGGAAATGAAGAATACAGAAATAGGAAACCCCTAGAAGCTTGGAAATGAAGAATACAGAAATAGGAAACCCTAGAAGCTTAACAAGTAAGTATCATTTATGTTTATACTCTTTTGGTTTAGAGATTAGAATAAGAAACTAGTAGGATTTTAGGATTTTATTAAAGCAATACTTGACACTAGGGTTTTGATAGATTAATTAGATTGGAAGAAAATAAAATGACTGATTTGTGGAAAATGAATAGTATTGGTATGAAAGCTTACTTAAACAAAAAGATGGTGAGAATGACTTTAAGAATGAGTAATTGGATGATCAGGTGAGTAGAATAAAAAGAATAAACCTAAAATGGGCATTCTAGATATGCAAGTTTGACAGTCGAACTACGTAAACGTTAGGCAACCCATGCATGCAATTTTGAGAGCCGAATATACACTTGCATGATCGGTTACCAAAGGTTGCTTACATCTCAAATATAAATTATAATTTAATTTTAATAAAATAATTAACTAAATATGTATTGTACACTTACGATTATAGACTTGGGAGATAAAGTTTCAGAGACTAGAGCTAACAGGAAGATACCTAATTAGAAGTAACTATCACAGTTAAAGGGGTTATTGTCCAGGTGAATAGATATTACAAAATATTTTTTTAAGTTATTGTTTTACTTTACATGTGCATTCATGCATCATTAATTAATTTAAATTAGATATATTACATATAGGACTACATTGTATACTTTTATGCATGTAACAACCCTCAAACTCAGGTGTTAGGAACCGACTCGTAATGGATATTCCAATCAACTCTAAATAGCCTAATGGCGATGCAGAAGGAGTGACAGTTAAGAAAAATCACTTTTTCTATGAATATTAATGTCTCGTAACATTTTAAGTGTGCTTTGAATGTTTGAAGTATCATGGATGGGTCAAAACTAGGGTAATAGATCAAAATATAGCTTATTGTAAATAGGATTTTAGGCAGCAGAAAATCACTTTAGGCAGTCGAAAAGTCTTATTCCTACAAAGGGGTTCTTTAAGACCATTTTCAGTCAAAAATTTATAAGAAAATTTTATTTTGGTAAGTTTTCTCTTCTCTCTATTGTCTCCCTTTTAGTTTCTACCATCCTTCTGAAAACCATTTGCATGTCTACTTAACAACATTTTTCCTTGAATATAAAATTCAGACTCTAGGATTTCTCTTTAAAAATGGGTTGGAGGAAGAAGATCAAGATAGTTGTGAGATGCTCATCTTTTCCTTTTCCAAATTCTGAGATTTTAGAAGTTTATAAGTTTTTTTTATATGGTTGCTCACATCTTCTTTTGATCAGTGGGTTGAGTGGAAAAGTTGGTATTTAAATGGAAATGGATTTGGGTTTTAAAACTTCCTCTTAACCAATTCCTTGAGTTTATTTATTTATTTATTTTGTTAGATTCTTAATGCATATGACTACATGTGTTAATTCATGAAATATTGAGTTAAATCATGACTTTTGAATCTTTAATCTTTAAAATTTAGACCGAAATGTATGTATGCAAAAGGAGTTGGGCATTAAAAAGGTGTTACTTAGTAACTAGGAGCTCAATTAAAAGGTGTTAGTGATTAGGAGTGCAATCAAAGAGCTTAATAATGTGTTTCAAGCTTCCATATGAGAATTTGGGAGTGTAACATCATTATTAAAAATATTTTTTGATTTTATAATATGATGAAATTTTTATTAAAAAATATAAGACAAAAACCTTAATCTGTATAAAAATAAATAAAAATAAAAATGAAATAATTAATAATAAATTCAAAATATTATTTTATTTTTATACATTAAAATTAAAATTTATTATATATTATTTAATATTAAAATGATCAAAAACTACGTATTTGGGGACACCTAATATATCTATTTAAAAAAAAAAATGAAAGAAGTGCAAGGTAAAATTTTCACTTTAAATACTTTTCTAATCACTAGCGGAACAGACAGAAGCCTGACAGAGTTGACTTGAAATAGAGACTTCGCATTAAATAACATTAAGTAGTTTTCTAATTTTTTTTTCAAAAGAATGTAATTTGTTAATTTAAATAATAATTTAAAATATTTAAAATTAATGAATCAACTATAAACCTATATTCCCTTAAAAAAATATAAACCTAAACTAATTCACATTAACTTGTTATTGACTTAATGTAATGATTTACTTATTATTCTTTGTTATTGTAGGCCAGGTAGCTTAAAAGTCGAAGATATCATTTTCTCTTAGAATTTTCTAGTGCATGTTGAAAAACAAAATAATATCAACAGACAAACGAGTAATTGCAATTGGCCCATTATTGTCCTACTTCGCACGCCCCCATCTAAGGGACAGAAGCTTATTGCAAAACATATATGCTAAACAAATGAGTAATTGCAATTGGCCCATTATTGTCTTGCTTTGTATGTTCAGATCTAAGGGACAGAAGCTAATTACAAAACATATATGCTAAATGTTTGGTAAAATTTTTTATTATTTAATAAAAAATTTAATTACAGTACTATCTATTAAACATAGCTATAAATCTATCGGATAGAGACTCATAATATTATTATCTTAAACATACAATCAAACCTTCTTGATTACATGTGTTGGTATTTCAGTTTTGTTGTTTCAATATAATTAGGATATATGCTTGGTGCAATTCTTTGGTTACATATTTACACACACATTTGTTTTTATTAAAATATGTTATTTAAATATTAATTATATTATTAAATATTTTATAATAATTTTAAACAAGACGTCATTTCTATTCTAACCGTCGATTTTGAAACGTTGTCCGAACATCAGAATTAGAATTTCAACTCATTTTCAATTCCACTAAAATTAAAATAGAATTATGATCCTCAATTTCAATTCCAATCCATTAATACAAATGGATTTAATTGAAATCCGCTTTTAAAACGAAATGAACTAGAAAGTTATATTTGTGTGGAGCCTAACTTTTTTTTTTTCATTAAAGATCAAATAGTATGTTTATTTGTGGAAAATATTTTTTTTATTTTTTAAGAAAATTTTAATTTATTTTTTTCTGAAAAATAAGAATAAATATGAAAAATACTGTTCACCTATCAAAAAAATTTCTAATTCAAGAAATTTAAAAATTATTCATATTTTTCGTAATTATAAAAATATTATAAATCTATTTAAAAACTTATTTTACTATTAAAAAATTTTAGAACAAATAAAAAAAAATACCCTATAATTTCGTGTTTTAATACATGAGAGACCTTGGTTTAATTTTTATCAAATTTATATCTTGTATTTTTTTCTTTTAACAAATGTAGTTCAAACCATTAGTAACCATTAAATGAAGTTGATATTGGGACACATGACAAATGTGGTGTTTATATTTTGACCAAATGTTATTTATGTGGCAAACACACGACGCTCATGACATGTCACCCATGTGCTGTCTCGTTAGCGCCACGTGTTTACTACGTTAGTATTAACTATCGGTTTAGATCATATTTGCTAATAGAGGAAAACACATAATATGAAATTAATAAAACTTAAATCACAGTTCATTTTGTGTTAAAAATGTCTTTTGTACTTTTTTTAAAAATTTTAATATGTGTTATTTATTTATTTTATAATAATATGATTAATTTTTATTATTAAAAATAAATATTTTCTTAAATAATTATTTAATTTTAGTTATAAATAAATTATAGTATAATTTTTTGTTATAAAAAAGTCATTGTTGACCATAATTGGAAAATAAAACTTTTGTTACAAAGACAAATCGGAGAAAACAATTTAAAGTTATTTTTCAAATTTTAGTTAAATTTTGGAAGATAGGCACATTTAAACATGTAATTCTATGCTTCACTTTTTTCAAAAAAATTTTTCTAGAAAATTGCTCCCATTTTTTATAAGTGAAAAAGCCCAAGGCCCAAAGAAACTCAACATGAAACATCCATACTAGCTTGTGGGTCTAATTTTAATCGAAATACCAATTTATTAATAGAAGTAAAATTTGAATACTAAATTTTAATTTTAGCACTAACATGTGGGTTTTGCTATATTTCAAATAACTGATCATAAATTATCCCAAATTTAGTTGCATACTCAATTGCATATGGAGATGGCAACAAGTCCAATATTTTTTAATATTCAATAGGTCAAGTTTAGATAATATGTAATCAAATTTAAAATTGAAGAATTATTGAGTACACTTAGTATTTGTGTTTTTTCACTCACAAAGCACATGGAACTCACCATCTTAAATTGAGGATTTTTATTTTTCTAGGAAGTATTATTTTTTAATATTTTCGGTATATTTTAAAATTTTCCTTTAAACTTTGTTTTAATTTAGTAATAGTATTTATAATGGATTTGAGTTTAATGTATTAAATATTTATTATTTAAATTTGTTTATATAAATAATCAATTAAATACAAAACTTATATTTTACAATAATATTTATAAATTTTAAAATATTATATTTTAAATAAATATAATATATTTATATTTATATATATGTTATTAATTGAATATATAAATTTAAACAAATTCGAATGGTATTTGAATGGCCTAATTACATAAGAAATTTAAACATTTTTGTGTTTTTGCAATCTAATCCAAATGTTTAAATATTGGTAAAATTAGTTGAATTTGTAAAGTTTGTTAAAATTTTATTCAGTTTTCATCAATCGAATTTTGTTATTTTTTGACTTGTTTATAGTCACAATTGAAAATCCAACTTTTACAACAAAATTAGTGAGAATAAGGGACCATATTAGGGAACAAGTTAAAATAAATTGTCCCCAAAAATATTTTTCTTAAATAATTGGGAACAATTATCTTTATCGTCCCCTATTAGAGGTATAAACAAACCGAGCTAAGTCGAGTTTTGGCTTGTTCAAGCTTGGTTCATTAATATTGGTTCAGGCTCAAGTTCGGTTTGAGCTTTAACATTAAGGCTCGAGTTTGGCTCATTTGAAATATGTTGAATTCGATCTCGATTCTAGTTCAGCTCGTTTTAAGTTTGTTTATTATATTAATGAGCCAAACTCGAACTTGACTCATGTCAAACTCGATAAACTCATTAAAACAAATTCGAACACACGCTCGATAAGGTCAAGTCGGTTCGAGTTTGATAAGCTCGATCTAAATTTGATAAGCTTGAGCTCGAGTTTGAGTTCAATAACCACAAGCTCGACTATTATTATATCTATTTTACATAATTATTTTCATAATACATTATGAGTCCATAGTCATAATAATAGAAAATAATAAGAAAAACACTTTAAAATACATTGCAAGTTATTTTAAAATAGTGCAAATTATAATATCATTATAATTCAAATAAAATTAATTATTCTTTATTCTTTCAATTCAAAATTACATAGTTTTAAATCAAAACTACGTAGTTTTAAAATTATATTATAAATTTATGCAATTATAAGGAAATTATTATTTTATTTTTTTAATGTTATTCTGATAAAATATATTACTTTTTGCATTATTAATTAAATCATACTATTAATAAATTTTATTAATTTTTTATATAAAAATATTATAATTTGAGCTTTCTACTATTTTTATATTTAATTTATTTAAATAATTTTAAAAAAGATTAAATATATTTGATTATTTAATTTATCAAATTATATTTGGTGCTTTATTTTTAAGCAATACTCTATTTAAGATATGAATAAATTAATTTCTATAGAATAAGTAGACAATTAATATTAAATACAATAGTAATTATGAAATCACATATGTGGATTATTTATAGGGAAGATGGACTAATACTAAACTTAAATCTTAACATTTTAAAGGTTTACAGTTTAAAGAGATAGATATTATAAAAATAGATACTATGAAAGGGATATTATAGAGAGTAATAATAATTTATAGATAGATTAGTTAGTGTTAATAGAAAAAAATAAGCAAGAGACTATAAAGAGAGAGAAAATAATAATAATGGTAAGATGGATTAATATTAAACTTGGACTTTAATTTTTTAAAAGCTCAAAATATAGAGAGAGAGAGAGAGAGAGAGAGAGAGAGAGAGAGAGAGGGAGAGAGAGTGATGAATTCATATTTTAAGATGTACGATAACCACTAAAACTACTTAATTAAGTTCTAATTTATTTAGTACTTTAACACAGATAAAATAGTTTAAAATAATTCTTTTGTATCTATTATATAATATTTTAAAGTTATTTCTCATATAAAAATTAACTTTATTTTTTTATAAAAATTATATTTAAAATACAAATAATTATATTTTATAAATGTACTTTTTATTTTGATTATATCATAATTTTATATAATAATAAAATATTTAATAATATATTATTTTATTATATTGGGACCATTTATTTGGTATTCTAATTTTATTTTTATACAAATTAACTTTATTTAAAAAAATAAATTACAAATAACTATATTTTATATATTGATAATATATTTTTATATATTATTTTTAAAACAATCATATATTTTTATATATTTTTTTTAAAACAATCATACACAAAATAAATATATTTACAACATTTTAAATTATAATTATTAATATAAATGCTTTTGTAAATTTGCTAGTTTACGAGCTTATAAACGAGCCTATTTACGAACTTATTTATGAGCTAGTTTATAAGCCTGTTTAACGAGTCAGATCGCGAGCCTGTTCAATGAGCTAACTGTAACACCCTCCCTGTATCAACTCCGTACATTCTACTGTTCCGGTGACCGGTGTCGGTCCGGACAGCTAGAACGTCCGAAAAAATATTTAAACTAAAGTCAGAAACCATAAATAACTTAAATATTAATAAGAAAAATTTAGTAAAAATTTTAGAAATAAAATACAACTAAGTTAAACGAGCCGGTGCCCTAGCGATGGGTAACCCAGTGGGAAGTTGCGGTTCTCGCAACTAGGAGCCCTAGACCCGGGGGAAAAATTATAAAATAATTTTTGGGACTCCAGAGAATGGTTATTGAGGTTCCTATGGCATTAGAATGCCAAGAAAATACCTAGAAACATTTTTCAATTGGTATAGACAATTTTGACCCGTTAAGCCAAACGGAGGGCATTTTGGTCATTTCACCTTCAGAGGTGATTTTTGGCCGACTTGTCCAGTTGAGTAAATAATTAATATGACATAAAATATGAATAAACATTACTAGAAATTAAATTGAAAATGAGTAGTGAAGAAAAGAAAAGAAAATGAGGAAAAAGGCTTATTTATGACATCATGATGATGTCATTAAAAGCTATAACCAATTGCATTCAAACAACCAATTCATTAACTAATAAAAGAGACAAAATGAAGACCAAAATAATCAAAAAGCAAACAGCAGCCATCCTCTTCCTCATGCAGCCGAAACCCTTGCCTATAGCCCAACCTCCATTGACAACTTCAATCAAAGCTCAATTTCTCTCTTCTTTTCACCATAAACCCTAAACCCCTTTCATTAAAATTTGTCCACTCATCTTGGGAGAGTGTTTGGCAGCCTAGAAAAGGAAAGAAAGTGAAGATTTAACTTGGGAAAAATCTGCCTACAAGAGGTTAGTGCACCTATCTATTTAAAACTCTTATTTTCTATGTTAGGGACTTGAAATCAACATGAACTTGTGACTTAAATGAACAAAAGTTAAGTGTATGTAGCCCATGGATTTCGGCTGCCCCTAAGTAAGGAACAAGATTGAGTGTTTTGATGGACTTGGAGTGCACTAGAGATTATGTTTAAAGTATGTAAATATAAGTATAATGGATTAGTTAGTTAATTAAAGCATGTTGTGAAAACTCATATGGGAATTAGGGTTTTGAGAAGTGAAAATTTGGCTTGGCTTAGGAAATTGTTAGAGAACATTTTAATGGTCAATTAGTGACCATTTTAGGTAAGTTGACCATAATTTGGACTGAAATATAGCATGGCAAAGTGAATGAGTATGCTGCCTAGGGACAGCAGCAAGGGTAGCTGTGATTCCAGCCCACTTAGACAGCCATAACTTTGGCTGTGTAGGTCCAATTGGTGTTTGGCCAATTGGAAATGAAACTAGACTTATAATGGCACATTTGTGCTGAAGAAACCATGCCCAAAAGACCAAAGTAAGTGGACCAAAAGTTGGTCCCAATCCGGATACCCTGCAACAACACCTGTAGAAATGACCAAATGTTCATTTGGCCATAACTCACTGTAGATATGGTCAATTGACCTGAAATTTTTACAGCAACAAGTTAAGACATAGACAAACAACTTTCATGAAGAAACCTACCCCAAATTATGACCAGAACCTAACCCAAATGGTAGTCACAGTCACTGTTCATGGTACTGTAGATTTGGTAATTCTGCAGTTTTGGCAATCCGGCCAGCTGTGGTTTTTGGACCATATCTGGAGCTACAAAACTCCAAATGGAGTGATTCAAAAAAAGAAATTCAACTAGACAAAATAAGGAACAACTTTCATGTTTACCATTTCCTCAAATCCCCACTGCAACAGGGCCCAATGGAATAGTAAAGTTGGGTCACAAAAACTGAAAATTCTGCTCTCTAGGTTTTAGGGTTGGAAGTGGATTTAGGGGTCAATTCCAACAAGTTTTAAATGCAAAATGTGGTATGTTGGGAGTGTCAAAACCAATATACCTATTTTCTATCCAAAAGTCAACATTTTTGTTGACCAATGGGGTGAATAGTGACACCAAAACTTGAAATTCACAAATTGAAGAATTTAAAAGTTTCAAATGCCCTAGTATACCTAACAAGATTGGTTTGGATAGTTTGGCATGCCAATAGGGTTCAGTTAGCAGTACTGCACATGGCAATATGCCATTCTGTGATTTTATGGCTTTTAGCCATTCTGACCTTGTATTGAGATTTGGCCTTGTGCCTGATGTTATCACAGCTTGTTAGCTGTTCTGTTGCACACCGGGAGATGCATATGTGACCGATGGTGTGACGGCCCGAGGTACTTGATACCCAGTGCCAGTTTACCCGTTTATCCAGTCCAGTCATCTAGTGTAGGTTACTTGGGCAAACAAATGAATGAAAGTGGACAAAGTTAATGATATACAAATTCAAAACAAATAAAACATATACATTCACTACATATTTATTTTCTGCTATTTTCTTTTATTTTATTATTGCACCACTAAGCATTATTGCTTAGCGCGTTGCTTTTGCCACGCCTAGGTACTGGAGATACTGATCGTGAGCCCAGTAGACCGCAGACTGGGTGAGTCCATCCTGCAGTTCTGCACAGTGTCCGTGTCACCTCAACTTCTGCTGTGCATTGGTAGGACACTAGGTGTCATTTTGTCATTTTGTAACTAAATTTTTATTTTCTCATATGTATTTAGAATTATGTAATGTATTTGAATGCTCATGTAAATTATGAAAATTGTATTTGTGAATGGAAAAGTAAATATCTATTTGTGATTTATACTTGATTATCACATGTGATGGATGATTGAGAACTGAAATTGAGAAAGGTTGTTGAGATCTTGATATTGAGACTTTGTTGATGAATTGAAGTTGGGATTGTTTGGAAATTATTTGGAAGTGTTTTTAACAGGTTCCGAAGAACTGTTTTCTCCATTTTTAGCCGGTATTCTGCCGGATTTTCTATAAAATTTCCGGAACCTCAAATAAATTATAATTTCAATAAATGGACTATATTTCACAAACTATATTCAAAACTATGACAAAAAAATTAATTAAGGTAAAATAGAGTGTGCCGGTACACCGTGACATAGCTTACTCGGATACACTGTAGCCGGGTAAGGGGTGTCACACTAACTCACAAGCCTGTAAATGAGCCGAGCTCGAATTCTAGCTCGAGCCAAATAATGCTAAGTTTGAACTTGGCTCATTTATTAAATGAGTTTAAAATTCAAACTCGAGCTCAGCTCATTTAGAAAATAAGCCAAACCGAGCCAAATTTTTATCAAACTAAGCCTCGAATAGCTCACGAATGGCTTCGTTCATTTGCACCCATATCCTTTATTAATAATATTTAGGGGCGATAAAAAATAAATGGTCCCCAAAAATATTTTATGGGAACAATAAAAGAGGACGATTTAAAAATTTTGTCCCCAATGATACAAATCTCATATACAAATGGAGCGTATGTATATGTCATCCATAAATATTGTAAAAACTAACTATAAGGGACGATTTTTTGTTGTCCGTATTAAATATAATAGGCGACCAAATTTCTAAATGAAAAAATAAGTGACCGTTAATAAATTAGTATTAAAGTATTTTGGTCCATAATATTAAAATTTTAGCTACTTAGGAGACATATAATTTCCATTTGCTATTAGTTTTTAAACTAAAATTTAATCATATGTAGAATTCAACTCACATTTTCTTATAAAAAATAATCACTAATAAAAGATGAGAATAAAATTATTCACAGAGGAACATGACTTTTTCATATTTCAATATATTCTCATGACCTTCAAATTATAACTTAATCTAAAAATCGTATGGTAGGATTCAAAATGAATATATTATGATGTTCGTAATTATAACGGAGGTTTCATGACTATAAAAATAGTAAAATAAGAGAATAAAAATAGGAAACCAATCATTTTTGCAGTTCCTGTTAATTAATATTAACAAAATATTTTATTATTCCAATTTCTGTAAAAATAAGAGTTGGATACCAAATTTATAATTTAAAAGGATATGCAATATGCAATATTTAATTAAAGTAATGAAAATAATTATCTCTATTGGCTCTTAAGTTAAAATTTAATCATATGTTTAATTTAGTTGATCTTTTATAAGAAGGCAGTAAGTAGTAAAAAATAAAATAAAATAAAAGCAAGATATAAAAGACAAAGTAAAGAGGCTTTTACATCCAAATTAGACTCTTTTTTTCTGCAGTTTATAATTTGATACAAAATATGGCAAACAAAAAATTTATTATAAAAAGAATATGTAATAACCCAAAAATTAAAAAAAAAAAAAAAAGAAATTTGAGATGACTTTGCGTGTGGCAGTTGGAGTGATAGTGGAAATCACTTCCAATGTCAGCTAAAAAAAAAATAAATTAATTTTTTTTAGAAAATCGGGCGGTGCTCTTTCTCCCCTATTTCTCTCTCATCTCCTCCCCTCTCTTCTTCTTCTTCCTTTCTCCGGTGACCGGCCGACAACCTTCCTGATGGCTCCACACTCACTGGCGACGTCACCAGTGGCGGTAGCAGCCCATAATCTGGCTAGCAATGGAGAGAGAGAGAGAGAGAAGAGAGAAATAGGGTCCTAAAATTTGAACACTCATATCCGGCGATTCCGACGTTCGATCAGAGTGATTACAGCAGCTATGTGTTAGTAGTATGCCCTAGAGCATATCATTTAGTATGTATCTTGTACATATTTTTATTAATAAAAGGTATTTCCACTTTTCCGTTTACATAATATATTTATGTGTAATAGAAAAGGTCCATTAATATTTTGTTAGAAATATTATTCTTAAGTTGTTAAGAATATGAGTGACAATATTTCTAGCACAAAGTATCATAAATAGGTTCACAATCGAGGATACTTCATAATAAGGACATGACTTATCCAGAAAGATTGTATTCATGTTTGTTCCCAAGTTATTTATATGAGATATAAATAAGATGGAATGGTGAGTCTCATGCCATATAACAAACATGATAGGCACTTATAAATGATAAGTAGGCCGAATCAGTGACACTTATGACAAGCACATGGAGTTTACTCTTGTCAATGTTTTGTCATAAATCATATCAGTAAATATAATCTTTAGACCTGAGATAGCACAGTTATCTTGTATATAGGTAGTTTGAGTTTGATACTGCTTTCATACTTGTACTATGTATGGGTATATAGGCATGTGTTGGCTCCTACTAGTTATATATGGAGGTAGGTGTTGATCAAGATGGAATCTATTCCTCTAAGTAAATAGAGATAAAATCCTATGTTCATTTAATTGTTCTTGATGTTTCAAGTTCCTGGTTAGGACAGATAGATTTATTCAGAAAAGAGTTTCTGATGAGAAAATCTTTTTAATCAAGAACTGGAATTAAAAGAGAACATAATATTCATAGCAAATAGAGTTTGACATAAACCATGACTCCAGCTTGAGTTGGGATTTTGTAACAGAGAGATTCTAGTGCATGGTAACATATGATTATAGGTTCATTTAAGGTAAACCTTATTACTAATTGGGTGGCCATGGCATGCTATGCTAGGTGTTAACCATGGTCTATGAGGTTCATAAAATGATTTAGAGAAATCATTTATGGTAAGAAAGAGTTCTGATGATATTAAGAGTTGATATCATGTCTCATTGCCAATTAGTGATGAGCCTAGTAAGTCACACACATACACAAGTTATCACCTATTTAAATATGATTTAATTAATTAATTAATTAAAGAGTTTAATTGATTAATTAAATAGGTTTGGTTTGCAATTAAATTGCAAAGTCCCTAGCATGACTTGAAACCAAATCTAGATTATTGGATGTATAGTATAAGTTAAATTTATATTTAAAGTGTTTAAATATGAATTTAATTAATGAGAAATTAATTAATAGAGATTAATTAATTAATTTATATTTGATATAAATTGATTAGAAGAAGAAAAATAATTATTTTGGGTTAAGAACTCAAAATTAAGACACAGGGGAATTTTGGTCATTTCACAGTGTGACACGTGGCATCATGAGATGGTGACATATGGGATTACACATAAGCTTGCCAAATATTTTTTAATCATGTAAGATGATTAAAATCAAGATTAAATATAGGTTTGACACTTGGCACAATGTGATTGGGTCACTTAAACCTAGAGCTAATCAAAGGGTGACATGTGGTAAGGGTTTAATGTGTTAACCTAGCTATTTAAGTGTTGTTATGAAAATAAAAGCAACCAGCAACCACTCCTCTCCTTTGTCACGCCACTTTAAGTCATCTATTCTTCTTCATCTCTCATCAATTCAAAGAGATTAGCCATCAATCTCTTGAATTAAGAACACTAGAAATTGTTTCTAGTGTCCTGCTTACATCTCTAATCTCTTAAAAGGTAGAACTTCAATTTCTAATTAATAGAAAAAGTTTTAGAAGCTGTTCAAGGGCTGCCATAGGTGTTCTTGGTGTGGACAAGCTAGAGGGACAACATCTGGTGTCCTGAAGACGAATCTCAAAGGCGCAGACACGCTGCAGTGCATCAAGAGGTTAGTGTAATCGTTCTTGATTTAATCTAGGGTTCTAAAATTAATCTGATTAATTTTCAAATCTTAAATGGCAAATACAGATCCAAAAATATATTAAAGGAGTTTTAATATGTTTTTTATCATTGAAATTAAATAGATAAAAATAAATCTTGTATGATGCATGTGACCCTAGGTGAAAATTTTTGAATTCAATGGTATAAACTTGTGTTTTTCACGCTTCCGTTCCTTCAATTGGTATCAGAGCCACTATATTTGCCATTTAGATTGTTGATTATATGATTTAATTGTGTGTTTGATCATGAGATCAAAAGATCATTGCTGGTTGCAAAGCCAGGAGGCGGCATATTTAAAAAAAACACCATCAATGGTGCGCATGGTTTGGCTACCATGGGTGGTTCAAGGTTTGGCTTTTAATTTTGCAATTGTTGTATGATCTAAGGCCTATTCTTTGACTAATTAAAGTGTTTAATTAGTAATTTTAATCACACAATTAAATTATGATTCAAATCAGAATTTTAAAAATTGTTTGAATATGATTCAAATCTGAATTTTAAAAGTTGTTTGAATGTGATTCAAATCTGAATTTTTAAAGTTGTTTGAATCATATTTTAATCTGATTTTTTAAAATTGATTGAATAAAATTCAGATCTGATTTTTTAAAAAATGTTTGAATGTGATTTAAATCTGATTTTTTAAAAAATGTTTGAATGTGATTCAAATCTGAATTTTTAAAGTTGTTTGAATGTGATTCAAATCTGAATTTTTAAATTTGTTTGAATGAGATTCAAATCTGAATTTTTAAATTTATTTGAATCATATTCAAATCTGGATTTTTAAGTTGAATATGAGATATTCAATTTAATTTAAGTATGTATGTTTTATTTAATTGTTAAATAGTGATGTGCATGATGGATGATCATGGACTATAAAAGACCAATGTGATTGGATTTATTTCTTTTATGTTTCTTTGGGATTGTAAATTAATTAATTTATTTTAATTTATTTTGGGCATGTATTATTAAGTTTATAATAATTTTTGGGTTTTAATTTCATTTATTTAAGTTCTTGTAAATTCGCCTTGGTATGCCAAGGATTATCATGTAATATTGGATTGCAAGAAGTTCAACGAGGTCAAGAGTATTGGTGGGACCAGTGAGAGGAATTCAAGATCAAATGTTGATTATGTACTCCTTCAGCAACTCTTGTAAAATGAATGAATGAATGAAATGCACCTAGGAATGCCCTGATTCAATTCTTGGTGGCTCAGAATTGAATCCCTTAGAAAGTCCATGATCATACCATATTTATTGCTTATCCATGAATGCATGAGATGTATGGGAATGTATGCTATTATATGATATATGTATGCTAAATGGGTAATGTGCAAAGTGAGACCTTAATAGTAATTAGAATGAACATAAAATCTTCCAAACAAATGATTAAGTTGGAAATTCTATGATTAAAGTAATTATAACATAGGCCCTCCATTGGGGCAATTATTTTAAGAAATTTTAAATAGTTGCATGAGATGCAATTAATTTAAGAGATTTTCTTAAGAATAATTGTTAAGCATGAGATGTTGTAAATATGTAAATGGTTTAGTGGCCAATATTGGATGTACCTGAGGACATTAAAATTATTTGCATAATTACTGCCTCAATGGGATCAACTTAACTAATGCAAGATAAGTCAATAATGGATGTACCTGAGATTTTGAGCATTAGGGGCTAGGTAATGGATTGAACCTCACATGAGATGTGATGGGCAAGGAGTTGCTCACTTATAGTTTATTGTAATTCCAATAATGGATGTACCTGAGGATGATCAATAGAATTATAAGAATTCAATCACCCACTAGAAATCTATCCAACTAGGATTTCCGTTTTCTACTTTGGAAGTGTAGGATTCGCTAAGTTAGTGGGAGGACCAATTTGATTAAAAGACCATAATCATTTTGGTTAATTACATGATACATTTACTAATTAGTCTGGTTATTTTCTGCAGTTAATTTTCTGATAAAAATGAGCACAAAACAACCTCCACCATCTAATATCCTTGCAAGCATACTTGATCACAATAGGTTGACAGGACCTAATCTGTCTGATTGGCTAAGAAATTTGAAACTTGTCCTGAACCTTGAACATATAGGATATGTTCTAGATTCAAATGTTCCTGGTCCCTTATCTCCAGAGGCCACACAAGAGGAACATGAAACTTTGGACAAGTGGAAGGAGCATGATATGAGAGCTAAGTGTTACATGCTTGCTTCCATGAGTAATGAGTTACAGAAGCAACATGAGAATATGCAGAGTGCGAGTGAGATCCTCCTTCACCTACAAGAGTTATATGGTGAGCACAGCAGGAATGCTAGGTATGAGATATCTAGACAGCTATTCCGTATGAGGATGTCTGAGGGACAGAATGTTGGGGATCATGTCCACAAGATGATTCGGCTGATTGAGCAGTTGGAACATCTTGACTTCAACATGGATTTCCAACTACAAACGGATTTGATCCTTCAGTCCCTTCCTGAGTCTTTTGGGAATTTTGTGACAAATTTCCATATGACTAAACAGGAATGCACCTTAGCTGGTTTACTCAACATGCTGGTTATTGTCCAAAAGAATATGCTAGGCAATAAAGGAAAAGAGGTAGCTTTGGTTGCATCTTCTTCTGCTGGAAAGTCCAACAAGAAGAAAGGCAATAAGAAAAAGAAATCTCAGATTCCTGGTCCTTCCAAGAAAATAGCTAAATAGAAAAGGAAAACTAATGCTGATGGAGGCAAAGAAAAGTGTTTCCACTGCCAAAAGGATGGGCACTAGAAAAGGAATTGCCCAGAGTATCTTGCTTCTCTGAAGGACAAGAAGGATACACCTTCGGAAGGTATGTCCATATCTTGTTATTTAGATTCTGATGATACTCATAGTTCATCTACAGCTTGGGTTTTAGATACTGGTGCCAGTTCTCACATTTCTAATAATATGCAGGAGCTAGCAAATAGTAGCAGCTTGCGTTCTCAAGATATTAGAGTCCGGATTGGCAATGGCTCAACTGTTGAAGCTTTAGCCATAGGATCTAAATCTTTTTATATATTTGGACATATTTTGTGTTTAGATAATATTTTATATGTACCTGATACTTTTAAGAACATCATTTCTATATCTAGTTTGACTAGAAATGGCTATGAATTTCAGTTCACAAATGATGTTTGCAATATTTATTTTGGAAATAAATATGTTGGTTCGGGTTATATGAATGATGGTCTTTATTATTTGGAAAATAATGACAAACACAAATTGAATGCAAGTGATCTAAAAGAATGCAATGCCATGGTGAAAACCAACTCAAGTTCAAAATATATTTGGCACTTAAGGTTATGTCATGTTGCAGAAGATAGGATTGCAAAACTGGAGAAAATGGGGATTCTATCCTCATTGGGCTCTGAGCCTACTCCAACTTGTGAATCTTGCCTTCAGGGCAAAATGAATAGATCACCCTTTATTGGACAAGGGCTAAGAGCTGAAAATATTTTGGAGCTAATACATAGTGATGTATGTGGTCCATTTAAAGAAATGGCTAGAGGGGGTTTTCATTATTTTATTACCTTTACTGATGATAAATCAAGGTTTGGGTATTTGTATTTGATGAAATACAAACATGAATCTTTTGAAAAGTTCAAAGAATTTAAATCTGAAGTTGAAAATCAAATAGGAAAGAGTATTAAAGCTCTTCGATCAGATCGTGGAGGTGAATATTTGAGTACTGAATTTGATGAATACTTGAGAGAGCATAGCATTGTTTCTCAGTTGACTCCTCCAGGAACGCCACAGCTGAATGGTGTATCTGAAAGGAGAAATTGTACCCTATTGGATATGGTACGTAGTATGATGAGCTATACTGATATGCCAATCTTCTTTTGGGGATTTGCATTAGAATCAGCTTTGTATATTCTGAATAAGATTCCATCAAAATTAGTTTCTTCCACACCTTATGAGATATGGCATGGAAGAAAACCAAGTCTTAAGCATGTTAAGATTTGGGGTTGTCCAGCTTATACCAAAAAGCTGAACACTGATAAATTGGAGACCAGATCAGAAAAAGGTCAATTTGTTGGATATCCAAAAGATAGTTTTGGATATTATTTTTATTTGCCTACTCCACAAAAGGTTGTGATAAGTAGAGATGCCACATTTCTTGAACAACAGTTTGTTCAAGAAGGAGGCAAAGGAAGGCAAATAGAGTTAGAATTGGAGAATTCTGACTAACCAACAGATCAGATGGATATAGATCCATCTAGTCAACCTATACCCTTTGATGAAATATCTACAGCTGTTCCTCGTAGAACAACCAGGGTATCTCACCCACCAGTGGGATATGGTTTTCTTCATGAAGAAGAACAAGAGTTGTCTACTCATGAAGAAGTAGATCATGGAGATGATCCACTTACCTATGAAGAAGCTATATCAGATATAGACTCTTCAAAATGGATTGATGCTATGAAATCTGAGATTGATTCCATGTATAAGAATCAAGTTTGGGATCTTGTTGACCCACCTGAAGGTATTGTACCTATAGGGAACAAATGGGTTTTCAAGAAGAAAATTGGTTCTGATGGAAAGGTAGAGACCTATAAGGCAAGGCTAGTAGCGAAAGGGTTTCGCCAAAGGCAAGGAATCGACTATGAGGAGACTTTCTCGCCTGTTGCCATGCTTAAATCAATTAGGATTTTATTAGCAATAGTTGCATACTATGATTATGAGATTTGACAGATGGATGTCAAAACAGCTTTTCTCAATGGATACATTGAAGAAAACATTTTCATGGAACAACCTAGGGGTTTTAAATCCCAAGATGGTTCCAAGGTATGCAAGCTAAAGCGATCCATTTATGGGTTGAAACAAGCTTCGAGGAGTTGGAACATCCGTTTTGATGAAGCCATTAAATCCTTTGGTTTTATCAAAAATGAGGATGAGCCATGTGTATATAAGAAGGTTAGTGACAGTGCTATCACTTTCCTTGTCTTATATGTGGATGACATACTGTTGATGGGTAATGACACAGGTATGTTGACGACTATAAAGGTATGATTGTCAAATACATTCTCCATGAAAGACTTAGGGGACGCAACCTATATTCTTGGGATTCGCATCTATAGAGATAGAGCGAAAAGAATAATTAGTTTATCCCAAAGTCTATACTTGGAAAAGGTGTTAAAGAGGTTTAACATGCTTAATTCCAAGAGAGAATTGTTACCAGTGAGACATGGTATCCACTTTTCTAAAGAGATGTCTCCAAAGACACCTGAAGAAAGAGATAAGATGGCCAAGATTCCATATGCTTCGGTTATTGGAAGTTTAATGTATGCAATGTTGTGTACTAGGCCGGATATCGCATATGCTATTAGTTTGACTAGCAGGTATCAATCCAATCCAGGTTTGGAACACTGGATAGCTGTCAAGAATATCCTTAAGTACTTGAGAAGAACTAAGGATTTATTCTTGATTTATGGAGGTGGAGATTTGCAATTGGATGGTTATACTGATTCCGATTTCCAATCAGATATTGATGATAGAAAGTCTACCTCTGGATATGTGTTCATTTGTAATGGAGGTGCAGTCAGTTGGAAGAGTTCCAAACAGAGCACGACTGCAGATTCCACTACAGGTGAGTATATTCTTTGCATCAGATGCTGCAAAGGAAGCTGTTTAGATAAAGAAGTTCGTGACAGAACTTACAGTAGTTCCTTCCATTGAGTCAGAAGTTCCACTACACTGTGACAATAATGGAGCAGTCATACAGGCTAAGGAACCAAGGTCTCCCCAGAAATCCAAACACATAGAAAGGCACTACCACATTATCAGAGATATAGTTGGGCAAGGCGATATAGCCATGCAGAAAAATAACATCAGCTGAAAAATCCAGCTAATCCATTCACTAAGCCTTTGTCACAAGCTCAGTTAGACTAACATCTTGAGAAGATAGGTCTAAGATATTTTAATGAATGGCTCTAGTGCTAGTGGGAGATTGTTAGTAGTATGCCCTAGAGCATATCATTTAGTATGTATCTTGTACATATTTTTATTAATAAAAGGCATTTTCACTTTTTCGTTTACATAATATATTTATGTGTAATAGAAAAGGTCCATTGATATTTTGTTAGAAATATTATTCTTAAGTTGTTAAGAATATGAGTGACAATATTTCTAGCACAAAGTATCATAAATAGGTTCACAATCGAGGATACTTCATAATAAGGACATGACTTATCCAGAAAGATTGTATTCATGTTTGTTCCCAAGTTATTTATATGAGATATAAATAAGATGGAATGGTGAGTCTCATGCCATATAACAAACATGATAGGCACTTATAAATGATAAGTAGGCCGACCCAGTGACACTTATGACAAGCACATGGAGTTTACTCTTGTCAATGTTTTGTCATAAATCATATCAGTGCATATAATCTTTAGACCTGAGATAGCACAGTTATCTTGTATATAGGTAGTTTGAGTTTGATCTCGCTTTCATACTTGTACTATGTATGGGTATATGGGCATGTGTTGGCTCCTACTAGTTATATATGGAGGTAGGTGTTGATCAAGATGGAATCTGTTCCTCTAAGTAAATAGAGATAAAATCCTATGTTCATTTAATTGTTCTTGATGTTTTAAGTTCTGGCCGGAGACAGATAGATTTATTCGAAAAGAGTTTACGATGAGAAAATCTTTTAATCAAGAATTGGAATTAAAAGAGAACATAATATTCATAGCAAATGGAGTTTGACATAAACCATGACTCAACTTGAGTTGGGATTTTGTAATGAGAGATTCTAGTGCATGGTAACATATGATTATATGTTCATTTAAGGTAAACCTTATTACTAATTGGGTGGCCATGGCATGCTATGCTAGGTGTTAACCATGGTCTATGAGATTCATAAAATGATTTAGAGAAATCATTTATGGTAAGAAAGAGTTCTGATGATATTAAGAGTTGATATCATGTCTCATTGCCAATTAGTGATGAGCCTAGTAAGTCACACACATACAGAAGTTATCACCTATTTAAATATGATTTAATTAATTAATTAAAGAGTTTAATTGATTAATTAAATAGGTTTGGTTTGCAATTAAATTGCAAAGTCCCTAGCATGACTTGAAACCAAATCTAGATTATTGGATGTATAGTATAAGTTAAATTTATATTTAAAGTGTTTAAATATGAATTTAATTAATGAGAAATTAATTAATAGAGATTAATTAATTAATTTATATTTGATATAAATTGATTAGAAGAAGAAAAATAATTATTTTGGGTTAAGAACTCAAAATTAAGACACAGGGGCATTTTGGTCATTTCACAGTGTGACACGTGGCATAATGAGATGGTGACATATGGGATTACACATAAACTTGCCAAATATTTTTTAATCATGTAAGATGATTAAAATCAAGATTAAATATAGGTTTGACACTTGGCACAATGTGATTGGGTCACTTAAACCTAGAGCTAATCAAAGGGTGACATGTGGCAAGGGTTTAATGTGTTAACCTAGCTATTTAAGTGTTGTTATGAAAAGAAAAGCAACCAGCAGCCACTCCTCTCCTTTGTCATGCCACTTTGAGGCTTTTCATCTATTCTTCTTCATCTCTCATCAATTCAAAGAGATTAGCCGTCAATCTCTTGAATTAAGAACACTAGAAATTGTTTCTAGTGTCCTGTTTACATCTCTAATCTCTTAAAAGGCAGAACTTGAATTTCTAATTAATAGAAAAAGCTTTAGAAGCTGTTCAAGGGCTGCCATAGGTGTTCTTGGTGTGGACAAGCTAAAGGGACAACATCTGGTGTCCTGAAGACGAATCTCAAAGGCGCAGACACGCTGCCGTGCATCAAGAGGTTAGTGTAATCGTTCTTGATTTAATCTAGGGTTCTAAAATTAATCTGATTAATTTTAAAATCTTAAATGGCAAATACAGATCAAAAAACATATTAAAATAGTTTTAATTTGTTGTTTATCATTGAAATCAAATAGATAAAAATAAATCTTGCATGATGCATGTGACCCTAGGTGAAAATTTTTGAATTCAATGGTATAAACTTGTGTTTTTCACGCTTCCGTTCCTTCACTATGGACACCTAATAGAGAGCTCTTTCAGATGAGACCAGCCTCGCTGGAATTGGTAGCTGTTTCCGGCGCTGGCAAGGAGAGAGAAAAATCGACTTTTTTGACTTTGCGACGAGATTTTCGACAATCCGACTATTGGATCGACGATCTAAGACCACCTATAGACTCAGGAGGAGGAGAGGAATATTTTGGTGTGACCAGTTCTGGCAGATGTTGCCGACGACCGCGACCGGCCACTAAGCGCGGTGGTTCCAGCGAGCTTTGGGGATGATTCAACTTCTAGACGCTTTCTCATAAATTTTTAGAATTTTTGAGACGCAGATAAGCTTTGGATAAGATTATTTTCATTATTTCTTAGTCTGTGGTGCTTAAATGCAGTGTTTCTAGGACAAAAAATTAGAGAAAAATTATAAGAAAAATATATGATGAAAGTAAAATTATTTGGAGATGTTCTATGATATTTGTTGAATTTTTAAGTGATTGTGGAATATTTTTAAAAAATATATATGAGTTTTAGTTAGATTTTTAGTATCTGAGCATATGAGATCATCTGAATTTATGGTATTTAAATTTTATATGATTTGTTGAAACTTGAGAATAGAGAGTTAAATATGTGGATGTTGATTTGGGTTGAATTAGGAACATTTTAGTTATCGGAAATTTATGGAATTGAGTAATAGTCTTGAATAAAAATTCATAAAATATTCGGGGGTTATTAGAAAATTGAAATTTCTTTTGCAATAGCCTTGTAATATTACTAAGGACTACAGGACAAAATTTTAGAATTTTTAGAGCTCGTTTGAGTAGTTTTTGCAAAAAAGTTAATTTCAAGGGTTAAAATATAATTTTTAAGATTGTGAGTATTGACTGTGTTGGAGGGCCCAGGAGGGGCTATATGACGTTAATGAGATGTGATTGTGGAAATTGAGATTTAGAAGTATTCTTTAAATCTTTTTGCAGGTTGGGTAAGTCCTAGGTACAGAGAAAACTTTGTCGAATTTTCGGCATAAATTAGGATATGTTTGCCTATTTAAATTTATTTTTATTTGAATTAGCACTAATAAATCCACAATAAAATTATGTAGGTGATCAGGGTTAACTATCTTCCTTTACCCAACCTCTACAGTCGTTTCTGGTGTACTGTAAGTAAAATATTAATTTTAATTATAATTTCAATATTATTATATGTTCAGGCATGCCCATGCATCACTTATAAATATGTATCTATGTAGTTAAATACTATGCACATTTTATATTGCATTCTTAATTGATAAAGTGCGATGAATGTTATTTATGGTAATTTGGAGCAGCGTGCGTATGTGTGGTGTGTGGTATTGGATATGGATAGGACGGGTAGATGTCACTCGAGAGACACTCACTGACTTGGTCCTTTATGGATAAGTCAAAGTAGACACAGCTCGAGATGATCTCGCTGGCCCCCGCATTTGGTTTATCAAGCAAAAGTCAGGCTTGAGAGATACTCGCTGGTAGAGATTGGATTAAGAGAGCTGTACAGGGGATCCGCTCTCATATATATACTGTTTGAATATTATATGGGTGCGTGAGTGCTCCAAATTTAACTTTTTACTGTTATGATGTGATTTGTATAAAAATTATGATAGTGTTGCATTCCACTCTTTAGGATGCATTAGCTTTAGATAGCTATAGAAATTGTATTTAAAATTGGTATTTTACTCTCTGAGTCGAATGCTTACTCCTGTTCACCCTATTTTTTCCAGGCTACAGGAGGAGACCTTTTCCAAAATAACCTGTTTCTTTCCTCGCAGGTTATCAACAATTACTTAATATTATTATTATTATCTAAATTTGTAATTTAGAACTCTACATGTACTAGTAGCAGCATTACTCTTGTCAAGGACTGTATAAATTTAAGTTTTTGTATTAATAAATGAAAATTTTTTATAATTTTTAAATAGTTCATAAATGATGTAATAAGATTGAGTTGGGCTCCCCTAATTTGAGATTCTGATAATTATTGGGTTAAGTTGGCTCGAATAAAATTATAATAGTTTAATTTAAATTATTTTATATGCATGTTGGGCCTAAATTGTGGGCCTGGTAATGGATTTGGGAACAGTAAGGCTTACTACAAGCCTTGGGGGGCTTTATACCGGCTCAAATTCTAGTGCCAGTCCGGCCCATAGGTTGGGTCGTGACAGAATAGATATAAATGTTATAAATATTTTCCCATTTAGCAAACCCCGTTTCTAACATCTTACCTATTATATAATGAAACAATGAAAAAAAAAGGACTATCCTTATTTGGAAACCCATCTATTTGAAAAGACCTAATCAAGGAAGGAGACTATTTTATCCTACATCAAACAAGAATCAAGGAAAGAGATTTTAGGAAAGTTTTAAATATTAATAAAAAAATAAATGTGATAGGAAATATCTTTTTTGGAAAATATTCACATCTTATTATTTATTGAAAGAGAGAATTTGAAAAAAGAAAAAAAATTATATAAATTTATATATTAAAATAATAAAAGATATTCTTATAATATTATATTGACTAAAATATTTTAAAATTATTATTCTTAATTTTTTTTAATAAGAGAAAACAAAATGCAATGGTTATAATCTATCTTTGAAATTTACCTTAAAATTTTTAGTAAAGAAATATTGCAAAGTTTAATATTTAAAATTAATTTATAATCAATTACAAATAGTCAATTAACATTGAAGCTAAAATATCTTTCTTTTTTTTTTTTGCAAAAGTTTTGTTCCTATTATTATATTTCTATAAAAACAAAACAATTAATATTTAAGCAATCAAAACAATTAATTTTTAACATTGAATTTGCATAATAAAATCCCTAAATTTTCTATTTTATTCCCACTTTTCACTTTTGCCTCTTTCATCTTTTCCTCCAATTTTCTCTACTTTCTCTCTTCTCTCTCTATCATCCATTCACCTTCACTCCTCATTGTCATCTATTTATTATCACATCTCTTTTATTTTGAATGTCTAGTGGCATATAAAAAAAAAAAAAGGAAGAGAATGGGGCAGAAGGAAGAAACAAAGGGAGGTGAAGAGATAAGACATGATAAGATTATATTTTCCAATGAGCAAGGACTAACTAGATCAGAGTTGGTGAGGTTCTAATGAGAACTCTACTATACTTTAAACTGCTAGAGAAAGGCTAGGCCTACTTCTCTTCTTCTTTGTTTTCATTATATTAATTTATTTAATTTTTTCGCTTTTACTTATTTGCAATGTTAATTATATGAGGTTTTTCATAATGCTTGTACTGACACCTAATGTGCCCCATGGTTAGATAGCATAACAAATAATGTAGACAATCTATGGGCATTTACTTGTGCTCTGAATCTTGCATTTCAAATTTTCAGGAGATGAGTGAATTGTTAGAATTTGGCAAGGAAATGTATTATCCATTTTTTTCATTGGCATGCAGAAAGCTTCTGCAAGAGTAATAGTCTTTGTGTTCGTAGACCATTATGACTATATTTTATGTGAAGGCACTTAAGTTGTAAACATCTAATGTATACTACTCTCTTTGGTAATTAGTGTAGATGCATTGTGTCGTCCTGTTTATCATATGAGAATATTTCTTTTTCGATAGTATTTTTTGATAATTGCAATCTTTTAAAATATCTCACTAATAAATATTTAGCTTGTTAAATATGTGAATGTTTATTATTACTTTTTATTCAATTACAAGCAACTACTTTTAATAATAACTGTGATTGTGCAGATGATTACTTTTGCCTCAATAACAAATATATAGTAAATTAAAATAAATTTAATATAATATTTACATTTATATTTGACAACAAGAATTATCCTTCATCGATTAACATTAAAGACAGCATTCATGCCTAATATATTAAATTAACATTCAATTTAGGGACAATTAAATCTAGTTGTCCCCTATAATATGATATGTGGGGACGACAGTAATCCCTAAGTAAATGAGCCTCTGCTTAAGCCTCCAATGATAAAGGTACATGAACAACCATTTGATCCCTATCAAAGTCTGCATTGAATCCCTTACAAGCTAATGGATGTAAACAAATAGTGCGGACTTCCACTAAAATTGGAATGCCTGTATACCTAATCTATGCAGAGTCAGCGCCCTTGCATAACTTCTTGAAATATTTTCATCCTTATAAATTAGGGACGATAATTGTCCCTTATACAGTGGGGATGACTATTGTTCCTATAACATGGAAACGACTTTAGTCTTTGTGTTAGGTGATGATAATTGTCTCCAAAAATAGAGAAAACTATTGTCCTTTAATATGGGATGATTATAGTCCCTATGTTAGGGGACGATAATTGTCCCTAAAAATGGGGACGACTCTAGTCCCCATATTAGGTGACAATAGTTGTCCCCCCAATATGGAGACAATTATTGTTCCCTTAACATGGGAACGATTCTAGTCCCCATGTTAGGAGACGATAATCGTCTCTAAAAATGGGGACGACTCTCTAAAATTTTAATGATCGAAGAAATTGTATCCCAAATTGAAATTGAAATTGAAATTGGGGAAGGTGTGCTCCTGCTGATGTGGCATTTTTTATTATTAAATATAGAGTCCACATGCCACATGACTTAAAATTTTTTTAAAAATCTCTCTCTATCTCTCTCTTTCTCTCTCTCTCTCTTTCTCTCTCTCTCTCTCTCTCTCTACATTGGCATAACACAATAAACAAACACAGAACAGCTTTGCTCCCAAAAATATGATGCATTATTGTAACGTAATATATGCAACTATTTCCATTTCTGTAAATTAGTTCTTTTTTTTTTCTCCTCTTTTTTGTGTCCCTTATCCTTCATTATGCTTTGAATTATGTTTATTAGGTGGTAAAGTCTCAGATAGCAACCATAGTGGCCAATGTTTTCTCAAATACAACAATATGACAGAAATAAGGTACATTTAATTTTGATTGTGTTTATTTTATAGGAATAACATGTTATACCGTAACAGACCAACTTGATTTCTATGGATACCCATTGCTAGTTTCTAAAAAACATGAAAAATTTACTAGTTTCTAAATGACATTAAAAAATTGTGACTGATTTATGCTTCTATTCTAAATTAGGTGGTGGATCTTTTTACTAATCCATTAGCACCCTTAAGGACTGTGGATGAGTTATTTAGGTAAATTTGTGGTTCTGAGATCTTTTTATCATTAAATTGAAACTTCATGCATTGCATGAACTAAGCACTTTTTAATCTTATAAAATTACATTTAGTGTCATTCTTGCATATGGAAGAAGAAAATCTCGTGCAGAAACTCTTACAAAGGCAAAAGTTGAAGAAGAAGCAATTTATGAGAAGGCTTTGTGAAGCAGTTGATGCAGTGAAAAAGCTTGAAGAAGAAGTGAAAAAGCTTTCACAATAAGATGGTAAAGCAAGTAGTCTAGTTGAAGAAACCCAAGAAAAGGCTAGCGTTTCAGGGATTTCAAATGAATAACGAAGAAAGACCAAAAGTGCAAATTTCTACTGTCATAGGAGAAGCCAAGGCTTGTTCTTTCCCTATCCAAAAAGTTATTGTTAAATGACCAACCCCAAAATTTATAGCCTTGAAACCAAGAGAGGAGCCAAAGCAAAATACCATTTGCAAATTAGTTAAGAAAGACATTGAGAAGAGCCATTCCAAGAACAAAGATGTTCTGTTTTGTTTATATGCAAAGAGAGATAGAGAAAAGGTTTTTTTTTTTTTTTAAAAAAAAATTGATGTGGCATGTGGGCTCTACTTTTAATAATAAAAAATTATCACATGGCACGCCACATCTGCAGAAGCACACTTATCCCAAATTCAATTTCAATTTTGGATACAATTTCTTCAATCATTAAAAGGAAATGCAAAATACCGAAAAGGTTTGGATTTTTTACTATGATTAGGCCTTTTTAATTTCATTGCTAAATTATGGATATTTTTTCAATTATTAAGGATTTGTAATCTATTACTAATCAACATATTTTGATTCTGTTGGTAAATTAGCAATAGATTTTTAATTCCATTGCTAATTGTGAAGACTTTTCTTCGATTAGCAACGAATTTTGATTCTATTGGTAAATTAACAATGGATTTTTCATTCCGTTGTTAAATTGCAGAGATTTTTCTTTGATTAGTAATGGATTTTGAATTTTTTTGTTAGATATTTTATTCCGTTACTAACTTGTGAAAGGAAATTGTACATTTTTTTTTTGAAAGTTGGGCTTTTGAAAGATTGGTGGAATTTTTCTCTCTGGAATTCAGTGATTGAATAAAAAAAATTCGTTGCTAAATTGCATGTAAATACTTGCAATCACCTTTTCTTTTCTTTTTTCAAATTTCAAATCTGCAAATTGTAATTGGTTGAATTTGTTGTTACGAATCCTGGAATTAATTTGGTGAATTCGGTGTGCCATCATCTCTCTTTCCATTGATTTTTTGATTGATTGAAATTTTTTCAAATCTATAAATTGTCATTGGTTGAATTTGTTATTGTGAATACTAGAATTAATTGATTGAATATGTTGATGCGAATGATTCAAAGATGAGTTGATTGAATCAGTAAATTGTTTGTTGATTGAAATTGTTGCTGTGAATTTGGCTAATGGGAAGTTAATGATTGTGAGGCAGGCAAGGGAATTCAATGATAGCGTTTTGGCATTTTTCTCAAATTAGCAGCTTCAAATCAAATTGAACCAAATTAAATTGGTTCAATTTGATTCGGTTTTTCTCTAAATTCATTTTAGTTTCGATTGGTAATTTATGTAAAATTAAAATTTTTTTGTTGCTTTTAATTTTAATTCAATAAATTTAAAATCGAACTAACCGAATGATCCTCTAACTATAATAAACTTTTCTTCCGCGAATGGCATCTATGGGCTATAAGTGTACTATGGGTTTATTTTTGGATATGAATATGCTATTTTAATTAATTTCCTTCCAACTCCATCTTTTGTTTGGTAATAGCCTTTCCATTTGGATGGAATCCATTACTAAATTATATAATCACTCTATTTCATATTTTTGTATACAATATAGCTAGCCGTAAAGAGAATGAAGGTATAATTTTCTTTTTAATATAATTGATATTAAAATTTGAGACATTACAATTTTGAAGAAGATTTCAATACTATTAAATTAAAACTGGTTGGTTTACAGTTTTTCTTATTTAATTAGAAAGGAGAATGTTAATTAAAATCTGCATTTTTATTCAAATGCTAATGAGATTTGAATTGTATTGATGAAAAAGAGAGGGTTAATAAATAAATCAAAGAAGAAAATCTTAGTGATACAAAGTAAACTAATAAGGTACACCAGAATCAAGGGTTCCTACAATTTCTCTTTACCAAACTTTGCGTTGAGCCAGAAAGAAGCAGCTGGAATTTCTCCATCGCAATTCTAAGATGCAACATTAATTTGGATGTTCTGATATCATTCAAACGAGAGGATGATTATCATCAAATAATTAATGAAGAAGAAGATAATGCAAGAAAAAATAACATAAATTTAATTAATTAATACTATTGTTTTGTTACTAGAGAGTTGAGCTGCTTCTGCCTCTTTAAGCATCACAACAAAACCATTGAAATATAGAGAAAAAATGGCTCTCGAGCCTCCGCAACTCAGACCACCCCAGTCACCGCAAAACCACCACCACCAGCAATCCAATAACCGCCAAACACCACCTGAACCCTTTAATCTGTGAAAAGACAGTCCAACATCTCTCTACATTGAAAACTTCGCGCCTGACTGGAGTGCTAATGCATTTTGGAATTCCTTCACAAAATTCTACAACATTTCAGATATCTATATCCCCAAGAAGCTTAACAGAAGAGGTCGTCGTTATGGCTTCATTAGAATCCCACCAGCAGCTCAAGTCCAAAGCACTCTAAATACTTTCAATAACCTTTAGATTGGAACTTTCAAAATGAGGGCTTCTTTATCGCGGAAAGCTCAACAGTCTAGACAAGGCAAGCAAGACCGTAGAGGGAACAAAGCTCAGATGCCCAACAGATCTCCAATAAAACCACGAATTACAATCGCAGCACACCCAACAAACCATACTCAAGCAAGGAATCCAGTAGGGGAAGCAGAAAAATCTGCGCTACCAAGAAGAATAGAGAACGGGAAGTAGAGCGGGAATCATTTGACATCTGCCCTGGGCAGTCAAAAGCTAACAGTCCCTTTGTGAGTGGAGTTTACAGTGCCCCTAAAGAGATAATAGACGAAAACAAAGAATGGCTCTGTCGCTCAGCTGTTGTTACCTTACAGAGTGTTCATTCAACTACAAACTTACAGGATCACATCCTAGCCCAAGGTGTTTACCATATTAATGTCACCGCAGTTGGGGCCGATAGAGCACTCTCAACTTTTGAATCGGTGGAGATGATGAAAGGCTAACTAGAGGAAAATCAAAACTGGCTAAACCAGTGGTTTTTTGATATCAAACCTTGGCAAGCAGTCCACACACCGCAAAATAGACTTTTTTGGCTGAGATTGCAAGGCATCCCGCTTATGGTCTAGTCTAGACATTTTTTCGAATGGGTAGCAGGCCTCATTGGGAAATTCTTATCAATAGATGATATGACTCAAAAAAAGGCCAGATTAGACCATGCCCGAATCCTTCTATCCACAGAGTACCAAGAGCATATGAACAAGCTAGTGGCAATGGACATTGATAATGTCCGTTACATCATAAGAGCAACCGAGGAACCATGTTTCGAGCTTGTCAAGTATTTTACTCTAAACAAACGTGTAGATACTCCATCCACAAGCTATAATGCCACTGGTTCCTCATCCCATGCAGAGGTAGAACCATCAAACAGAGAAGACGATGACGTGGAGGTTCCAAATGGTGATGCTGATGTGGACAATAACGCGGATGATTTCAGCCAGACATTTGTTGCATTAGATCAGAGAGAGCAAGACGCTCCAGATGTTGAAGCTGTCAGGGATGGCGTGGGAAATGATGCAGATCCACCTGTAACAACATTAAATCCTGCGATTGATGATTATGATGTAGGGACCATTGAACGTATAGCTGTCAGGGATGGCGTGGGAAATGATGCAGATCCACCTGTAACATCATTAAATCCTGCGAGTGATGATTATGATGTAGGAACCATTGAACGTATGGCGTGCATAAGCTATTGAGCCGCCCGCCTTCAAACGATGCTTCATCGGAAGCGGTCCCAAATGCTAATAATGATTTAGCCACCTTGGGCACATCGCCCCAGCAGAACATGAACCGGACAATTCATGAATTGGCAATGATTTGTTGTCGTCCAGAGTGTCAAGAGCTATCCTCCTCTTTAAACATTGGGGAATTTAAAAATACATGCACCCCAGCTTCTGGCGGTCAAGAGAAGTCGTTAAGACAAACATCTAGTGAGGCCATTTCTTCATCAAATAGGCCGAAGGAGTCCATATTGAAGCCTGCTCCTCCATCCACTGAATTTGGTCTAAGCCCAGTTAGTTTGGACAGCAACCTGCTCCTGTCACAGTTCAAAGTGAATAAAATACTTAGGGCCTTTTTGGATTAACTGTTGAACACAACTGATAACATGATGGTGATGGTGATAGTATTCTTGTTAGTGATAATCGATAGCCGATGGTGCTTTATATTAAATGTTTGATAAAATTATATTTAGCTATTGCTGTTAATATGTGAAATGACTAATAAGGGTATATATCATATAATTTATTTTATTATTTAAATAAATATAAAATTATAAATTTATTACATTATATTATTTATTTTATTATTAAATTAAATATATAATTATTAAATTAATATATTATATTATTTAAATAAATATATAATTATTAATCTTTTATATTATATCATTTATTTTATTATTGAAATAAGAAAATAATTATTTTTTTAAGATAATTAAATAATTTTAAAAATAGAGATAAAATAATAAAATAATTATTATTATTAATAGAAAAATTTATAATTAATTTTAAGTTTTTGGATATAAATAAATATTTTATATTTTATATTATTAATAAAAAATATTTTAACAAAGTTAAAATACGTTAATTAAAATGTTAAAATTACAAGTAAAAAAATAAAAATATTAATAATATTTATTTTCAAGTTAAATAAAAAAGGATAATATGGTCAAAATAAAAAATAAAATCGATCGGATCACCGATTGATGAGAAACAGCTCTAAAAATAGAGCTGATACAAACTGCAGCTGATGGTATCATATCAGTTGCCCATCAGCCATCAGCTCTATTTTTTTAAGCTTGCCAAACACCACAATTTACCTGTTTGGGTGTCTATTAGCTATCAACTGCACCGAACAGGTAAACCAAACACCCCCTTAGACAAGGAAGAAACAGAAGGCCCATGGTATACCTTTGGGACTTATACCCAAAGTTGGCTCTAAAAGGCAATTTCAAATCCCAGAAAAGCTCAAATAGGAACTCTTACTTGCAACGGATAGTGACTTTAAAGGAGGAATCTCCTCCTTCGTAACCATTCTACTAGTAACACACAACCTGGACAACCATTACTGCACAACTCTCCAAGCAAGGAGGCAGCACTCACTTTTCAAACTGGAAAAGAACTTGGTCTGGTGTTTAGTGGAGGTGGTGAACAGGAACTTATTCAGTACTTTACAGGTCACATTTCTAATGATCTCTCATTATGCAACAGCAGAGGTTAAGTCCTCTTCTCCTTAGTCATCATCTTATTTCTACTATTTTTTGCATTTGATTTTCGTAGCAAGTATGGTGATTTGTTTTTAGTTTTATGCTCTACATTGTGTTTTTCGTTTACTACTTTGCTCTTGTTTGTGGCCATCTACACTACTACCACCAATTTTTGTGAATTATTTCTTGCATCATGTTCTATTGTATCTCGGGGAACTGCAGAGGTAATGGCGGCCCCTCTAAAAAGGCACATGTCAAAAGTTTGATCTCAAAGTACACGGCTGATATTGTATCTATTGTTGAAAGCAAATGTGAAGAAGCAATGTTCTCACTGATAAGAAGGATATGGGGGATGAGAAATTCAGATTGGATTATCGTCAAGTCTAAAGGGCTTTCTGGTGACATTTTGGCGATTTGGAACACTGATACCTTCCATGTTTTGTCCTGTGCTACTTTCAGTCGATGGATTATGTTACATGGTTCCTTTGTGGCATGCGACTTTGCAACTACCTTGTGTTTTGTTTATGGGCCATGTGACGTAAGTGATCAGCAACTCCTCTGGGAAGAAATGTCGAGAGAGTTATAGGCCTATCCTCCTTATAGGTGACTTCACCTAGGTCCTAAGTATCTGTGAAAGAAAGAGCAGTCAAGTTTCACGACAGGGTATGGGAAGCTTCTGTTCCTTCGCTAATAACTTGAATCTAGTGGAAATTAATCTTACTGGGAAATGTTTCACATGGAAGAGTGGAAACTCTATGAGAAGGATTGACAAAGCACTAGGCTCATGCCATTGGTTTCAAAAATTTCCACAGTTGTCACTCATCGGTCTCCCTAAAAGGCCCTCTGACCACAAACCGATTGTTTTCACGGCAGAGGAGCCGAATTGGGGACCCAAACCAATCAGATTCGTTGATATTTGGTGGTCCTGGCCCAAATTTAATAAAGTTGTTAAAGGTTTTTGGTCAGAAATTTCTCAATCTCATACTTCATTAGCTGTGAAAATGAAGTTGCCAAGACATAAGCTGAATGACTGGAATAAAAATGTCTTTGGACATATTGACCACACCATCTCTACCTTGAGATGGTCTATAGATGCATGGGACAATGTTGCCGAAAACAGAGCCTTATCAGAGTCTGAGCTTGAAATTGTCCAGCAACTAAGGTCTAATCTGCGATCATCGTCTTCAAGAAGTGAATGCATCTGGAGACAAAAGTCGAGAATTTCATAGTGTAAATTGGGGGATAGAAACACGAAAATTTTCCACATTCAATGCTCTAATAGATGGCAGAAAAACAAGATCAACACATTACGTGATAATGGGACAACTCTCTAATAAATCTTTGATTTAATTGGTAATTGTCAGGCACTTTGAAGCAAGATTTTGTTAGCACCTCCAATTCTCTTGTGAAGGCCACATTTAAATTATGCTACGCTTAATAGTCATGAGGCCTGCACTCTTGAAGAACCTTTCACCTTAGCGGAGGTAAAAGCAGCGGTTTGGCAGTGCGATGCCACTAAAGCCCCGGGACCTGATGGGGCAAACTTTCTGTTCTACAAAAGAGCTTGGCTGATCATTAAGGATGATCTATTTAAGCTTATCTATGATTTTTATGAATTAGCTACCCTACCCTCTAGCATATCCTCATATTTTCTTGTGCTAATTCCAAAAATTGCAGGGGCTTCAAAATGCAGTGAATTTCGGCCCATAAGTTTGATCCATGGGGTACATAAAATCATTGCAAAGTTGTTAGCAAATAGATGAAAATTTGTCATGGCATCCATCACAAGCCAAAACCAAAATGCCTTTATCAAGGGCCACCAAATCATAAACTCCTTACTAATTGCAAAATGAAATTGTGGATTACCATAAAAAGAAGCATAAGAGTTGTCTTCTCTTAAAGCAAGATTTTGGAAAGGCCTTCGATACTGTGCGGTGGTCAAACATCAGGAGAACAATGGAGTTTCTAGGTTTCAGGGAGAAATGGATTTCATGGGTCATGTCTTGCATCACAAACGTCAGATTTTCAATCTTATTAAATGGTAGCCCAACTGAAGAAGTGAGAATGCAGAATAGGCTTAGGCAGAGGGACCCATTATCCCTTCTTGTTTATCATTTCCATAGAGCCTTTGAGTCTCCTAATTGCTAAAGCATGTGACCAAGGTCTTCTTGAAGGAGTATTGGTAGGTAACAATGGAGTCACCATCTCTCATCAGCAATTTGCGGACGATACCCTCCTTTTTTGTCCTCCTGAACCTGGGTTTGTCTGTGTTCATGCAAGAATACTTTGTTGCTTCTATTTAATGTCAAGTCTCAAGGTGAATTTCCATAAAAGCATTCTGTTTGGAATAAACTTAGATCTTTTCTACAAGTAGTTGCCTCCCTTGCTGCAAGTTGGGACAATTGCCTATTAAATATCTCGGCTTCCCATTAGGTGTAAACCCGAAGAGATTCTCAACCTGGCTACGAGTAATCAATAAAATTGAAGGAAGATTATCCTTCTGGAAAGGCAAAATCTTGTCAGTGGCTGGAAGACTAATGCTCATCAAATCTTGCCTCTCCAACACGCCAATATATTATTTATTAATCCTTAAAATTCCAAAGAAAGTGGCTATTAGAATTGAGAAGTTGGTTCTTTTGGGAAGGAGGAAGCTCTTCAAGGAAAATCCATTTAGTGAATTGGCGAATCCTACTTCAGTCTAAAGCTAAAGGTGGGTTGTGTATAACAAACTTCTTGTTACACAATCAAGCTCTTCTTTTTAAGTGGCTTTGGAGACTCCAATCAATCTTAAATCTCTTTGTGCATTTATAATTCAGGCTAAATATAATTTACAACAAGATAATAGTCTTTTTCTAGCATTCAGGCGCTCAATTTCTTGCGTATGGAGAGATATACGGCACTCTGTTGTCTCTAATCATGGTAAATTTTATATTTTGGATAGTATTCTGTTTATTTTGGGAGATGGGCGAAAGATTCAATTCTAGCATGGGTTTCTTGAAACCCCATTGAAATTTAGTTTTCCTAGGCTCTTTAACTTGTCTATGGTTGCAAATGCTTATGTTGGTGATCTTGGAGTTTGGGAAGGAGACACTTGGGTTTGGCAACTATCTTAGAGAAGAAATCTCTACCCTTGGGAAGTTGAATCTTTAGCCCAGTTGATGGTAATTCTGAATAATGCAACGCCCTGTAATCAGAGGGCAGACAAATGGATATGGAAACCAAGTACTAATGGAAATTTCACTGTAAACTCATTATATAAAAGTCATTCTCAATGCTTTAATACAAGATGCCGCAGTTGCGTCAAATGTTTGGCTTGATCTCGCTGCACCTAAAGCAGATCTCCTTGTGTGGCTTGCTTGTCATGGTAGGTTGTGCACGCGAGACTGGTTATGTAGATTGAACTTCATCCCTCTCTCCCAAAATGTTTGCCCCTGTTGTTCTACTGGTAGGGAAATAGTCTTGCATATTTTCTTAGCATGTCACCACTCATGGTTGGTATGGAGCTCATTTTTGAATTAGTGGAATATATCCTTTTGCCTCCCTGCTTCTGTATCGGAATTACTTGATGAATGGGGCTTTCTTGCTTATGGTGCTTTTCAGAAGAAATTCTGGTATAATTTATCTTTTTTTATTTTATGGTTCTTATGGTTAGCGCAGAATGATAAAGTTTTTAATGATTGTGATACCTCCATTAGTTCTCTCTGCTCTCTTATTTTACAGTGCTTCTCCAACTGGGTGAAGGCTATATATGCAGATTTTCCCTTCTCAAGATCAGACTTACTGATTACCTCAGCCACAATTCAATCATGGTCAAATCCTCATAAGCAGCATCCACTTCTCCTATAGGCTGCTTCTCCTCAGAAGTGGCTAAAATGGAATGTTGATGGTTTTTCATTAGGCAAACTTAGTAGAAGTGTAGTAGGTGGTGTTCTTAGAGACTCCTGAAGTCATTTTTGCTGTGTATTTTCATGCCCAGTAGGTATTATGGAATCAAACAAAGCTGAATTATGGCCATATGCAAGGCTTTAAGGTTATCTGTGGACCTACCAGAACTATGGTGCTCCTCCAAATCTCTCATCATTGAGTCGAATTCGATGAATGCAGTTTGATGGGTGACCAACCTAGATTTTGCCCCTTGGAAGTTCTCCGCCATTATCAACTCAATTCAGACTTTGCTTTCATCTCTTCCCACGGTCTCCTTTACTCATACTCTGAGGGAAGCTAACTCAATAGCTGATATATTAGCCAAGCAAGGTCTGAATCGCTCAATGGACTTTGTTGCACTACTCTAGGCTTTTAAGTAGCACCACTCATCTTTTTTGGGCTTTTCTGTTGCTCACTACTGTTGCAGCCTTGAGTTTCGGGATCTGCTTTGCTTTATGCAGAATTTGTGCTACTTTGTGTCTTGCGGCAACTTTATTTGCTCTCCTTGTGATTTTTCCAAGTTTTTGTTCTCATTATTGTGTCTTTGTGCTCAGTTTTGTCCTTCCCACAGCAGGAACTAATTTTGTGTTTCGATTGCTAAGTATCCATTTTGGCTTTATACCTTTCTGCTAGGTTTTTTCACTTAGAGTACTATATTCCTAGTTTGAGTGTATTGGGAGGTCTATTGATCCGGGTTTAGAATGAGTATGCTCATGCTAAGTTTTTCCTAATTAATTAATAAAATATCTTTTCTTATAAAAAAAAGGACAAAACCATTGAAATAACGATCCCAATATGAGAGGGAAAAATAAATAAATAAAAGATAACTCCAATACTATTAAAATTTTTGATACTCGAACTGGAGATCTCATAGTCTTAGAAACGAATCTAATACTATTAAATTAAAGCTGATTAGTTATTATTGTGTATTATTATTAGGGTTAATTGCCAAAAAAAACCCTGAAGTTAAAACAATTTTTGTAATTAAATCTAAAATTTGTATAATTATCAATTAATCCCTCACATATAATTGATGTCTCAAATTAACTAGACCATCAAAAAACTATTAGTATACTTAACAGGAGTTCCACGTTCACCCTCACATTTGATTGATGTCTCAAATTGACCTGGCCATCAATAAACCTTTAGTATGTTTCAAAAAATAAGAAATTACAAGTCAAATTTTGTTATATATTTTGTCTTTATCAACACTTTAACTCAGCTCTGCAAATCATTAATTAGTGTATCATTTTAATCACATTATTCACTAAACTAATCCATTTTTAGTGATTTTATTGTTAATTTTCTCTAACCGTGTAACTTTTTCTTTGGAGCATTTTTTTGCTAAAGCAAATGTGTTAGTAACTCTTTCTCCGAGCCATTGTGAGGTGGATCAAACCAATGGAAGAAAGGGCGGTCATTCTCCTTAATCAATTGTCCATTAATATTAGTTATCAATAAACTTATAAAGTGCAGTTTTCAACCAAAATAGTAAAAACAAAAGCCTCCTAAGCACCACATACTAATGGATTTATTGATTATCGGGTCAATTTAAGACATCAATCAAATATGAGAGTTTAATTCGCAATTATACAAACTTCAAGGTTAATAAATTGCCAAACTTTAGGATTTTTTTGGCAATTAACTCTAATTATTATTGTTTAGCAATTACCTTTTCATGCAAGAACCCAAGATTTTTTGGTGGGATTGTGTAATCCTACAAATGTCGAAGGCTGAATGTTAGTCCTTGTATATATGATTTTCATAGGAATAATTACATAATTATAGGGATACTTTTCAGGAATATTTATTACATAAAAGCTGTATCTATAACATCCCTCACCCGTCTACGGTGTAGCCGAGCAAGGCGTGTCACACGGAGTGCCGAAGCACCTGATTTTATCTGATTTCATTGCAGTTCTTGATTTACTTGTTCAAAAACTTTATCTAAGATTTAGGCTATTTTTACTGTTTATCAAAATCTGAATAATTTGGAAATTTCAAAAATTTTAACAACAATCCAGCAGAGTGCCGGTTGTAATTTGGACTAACAATTCTTCTAAACCTACGAAAAACAATTTTAATATATACTCAAATTCACAACTCAGAATCAGTATCAAAATTTCTCATACTCAGTCTCAATCAGAATCTGTAACATCCTTACTTTAGCTAGTCTGTACAGTCTATTGTTCAGGCGACCAATGTCGGTCTGGGCAGCTAGAATGTTTGAAATTATAAATAGACTAGAGTGAGGAATTATAAATAAACCAAATAATGCTCATAAAAATCAAGGAAAATTTTTAGAAACCAAATACACTAAGGTTAAACGAGCCAAAACCCCAGGGATGAGTAACCCGAAAGGGAAGTGACGGTGAAGGCCGTTAGCAACCCTAGACCCGGGGAAAATTTATAAAATAATTTTTGGGACTCTAGAGAAGGGTCATTGAGGTTCTTATGGCATTAGAATGCCAAGAAAATGTTTAGAAAAAATTTTCAATCTGTAACCACAATTTTGGCTCGTTGAGCCAAACGGAGGGCATTTTGGTCATTTCGTCTTCAGAGATGATTTTTGACCAACTTGTCTATTTATGTAAGTGAATTATATGACATAAAATATGAACAGATATTGATGAAAAATTAATAAAAAATGAATAGGAAAAGGAAGAAGAGAAATTGTGAATAAATGAGATTTATTACCTCATGCTTATGTAAGCATGAGGTAATTAAAATGCTTAGCCAATCAAATTAAAGGAAAATACTTATATTACATAAAATGGGCAGAAAAGAAGTCAAATTCTAGAAAATTTCAGCAGCCACTCTTCTTCCCAAAGAAGACACCCCATGCTCCTCCTTCCCTCCTCCATTTTCATGCTTACAAAAGCTTGAATTCCTTAGTCTTTTCTCAACAAAACCCTAACCTATCAACATAAAACCTTGGTATTTCATCTTGGTAAATCTTTTGGGAGCAAAAATAAAAGAAAAAGAAGAACTTTCACTTGATTTTTGTCTTTCAATTCATGTTGAAGGAGTGGTAATTGATGCAAATTTGCAAGAAAATTAAGTAAATATCATGTGTATGTCTTGCTTAAAATTCCAGCAGCCTTGAACTTGGTAGTGTTTTGAAGAATTCTTAGAATTAAAGTGGCATAGTGGCTACCCTTAACCTTAATCTATTGGTTAGGATAGTGAAAGGTAAGCGAATGCAAGTTTTGAGCTGGTTGAGCTAGGTTTTGAGATGGTTGAGCTAGGGTTTGAGCATGAAATTGAGACTTGTTCATGTATTTAGTGAAAGAGAGTTTTAATGGTCAATTATTGACCATTTGGCTATGTGTGAATCAGAAATGAAGTGGTTTGTGTAGTGGGAATTGAAGTTAGTATGGCTGCCCTTGGTGACCTGCAGGACTGGACATGAGTTTAGCAGGTTTGGGCATCAATAACTAGAATTGTAGAGGTTCAATTGGTGTAAGGCCAATTGAACATGAAACTAGACACATAATGGCACAACTTTGGTGAAGAAACCATGCTCAGAAAACTAAACCAAGTTGACCTAAAGATTGCCTTAATCCGGGTGACCTGCATTCTGCTGGGTAAAATGACCAAATGAACAGTGTTTAGTCATTTGGTCATAACTCAATGTAGAAAGGTCTAATTGACCTAAAATTTTACCAGTAATAAGCTGAGATATAGACCTACAACTTTCATGAAGAAACCTGAACCCAAATTATGACCATAACATATTCAAAAAGTGACTTGCAGTCACTGCTCAAAATACTATAGATTTGGTAAGTCCAGAAAATCTGGAAAATTTGTAATCCGGCCAGTTGTGGTTTTTGGGCCATAACTTGACAAAACTCCAAATGGAGTGATTCAACAAAAGAAATGTAAGTAGACAAAATAAGGAACAACTTTCATGTTGATCATTTTGCCAAATTCTCACTGCAAAAATGACTAATGGAACAGTAAACACAAAGCTTGAAAACTGCAAATTTTGAACAATTAACATTAAATTTAGAAATGGTATTGGCAACCATTACCAACAATTTTAGAATGCAAAATGTGGTATGTTGGGAGTATTAGAACTAATGTACCTATTGCCTATGCAAAAGTCAACATTTTAGTTGACTAATGAAATGAATAGTAACACCTAAACTTAAATTTCTAGAATTATATAATTTAAAAGTGTAACATGCCCTAGTACACCTAGCAAGATTGGTTTGGATAGGTTGGCATGCGAATAGAGTTCTGTTAGCAGTACTGCATATGGCTTCATGCCATTCTGTGTTTCATGGCCTCCCATGCCATTCTGTGATAAAATAGCCTTTGGCTATGTTAATTGAGTTATTATACTTGAATTATATCCTTGATAATTATTACAGCTTATTAGTTGTTCTGTTGCATACAGGGAGACACAATGCGACCGATGGTGTGATGGTCTGAGGTACTTAGTACCCAGTGCTAGTTTACCCGTTTATCCAGTCCAGTCGACCAGTATAGGTTACTCGGGCAACGATAATGAATTTTACAAAATTTTAATCAAATTATACTGCAATAAATGCCAGAAATTAAGCCTACCTAAAATTGAAACATACATTCTGCATATTTATATTATTTTAGTTATTTTATTTTATATTGTCACCATTAAGTAGAATTGCTTAGCGCGTCGCTTTTGCCACGCGCAGGTACTAGAGACATAGCTGGGGAGTCCAGTAGACCTCATACAGGTGAGCTTTCAGATCTGCACACAGAGTTCAGAGTCACCTCACATTGCAGTGCATTTGGTAGGAGATTAGGCCACTTTTGATATTTTGGTATTTTGTATTTTGTAAACTTCTGTAATGTATATTATAAACTCATGTAATTATATTTTTGATGTAATTATCTATGAATTATGTTCAGTAATAATGTGAGCATTTCTCATTGAATTGAGTGTGATATGAAATGAATTGAATTTTGAGATACTGAAGTCATTTGAGAAATTATTGAGAATATATTGGTGGTTGACTAATAATGATGTGATGATTTTATTGGAAGTGTTTTTAACAGATTTAGAAGAACTGTTTTTCCAATTTACAGCCGGCACTCTGCTGGATTTTCTATAAAATTTGCGAAAGTATTTAGATTAATAAAAAAATTGTAAATAAATAAGTAAAAAAGGTAAATTGAATTGAAATATGATTTGGTGCTCCGGCACACTATGCGGCATATCTTGCTGGGCTACATTGTAGATGGGTAAGGGGTGTCACAGAATCATCATGATTAGATACTTAACTCATATATCAGAATTCTTACATTTCACTATCTTACATAATTTTCCAACTAATTACATAAGTTTGTCAAGTGCAAGATATACAAATAATTTACAATATACTTAGAATGAACGAAATACATAACATGTGTAAATATGAGCCCTATTTATATGCATTGCTGAGGAGGTGACAACCTTGAACTCTTATGATACTTCTGCAGATCTGGACTCCAAAAATCTCAATCAACTGTCTACTGGTTTTACCTTCAGTACCTGCGCGAGGAAACAATTCCATCGCGCTAAGCATTTCTACTTAGTGGTGCAATAGTATAACAAGAAATAATATATATATATATATATATATATATATATATATATATATATATATATATATATAAAGAAATAAATCATAATTTGGATACTCAGGAATTAATTTAATTTGGTATGGTATTTCTAGTATCAACTATCTTATATACTAGTTTGTTCCTCTTTGGAAGTGCTTAGTTTATAACCTTTCAGTAAATATACTTAGTACACAAATTATCCTAACTATATTGTATTTTAAATCTCTACAGTTTTATAAATTGTATTTTTATTATTTTTCTATTGCTAATCTCTTTTACTGATTTCATTCAATGCTTAATTTAATTGTACTGAAATTTCTGTATACTTAACTTAACTTAACTGCCTGAATTGAATAATATTTTAATTGACTGCCCGTGTAGCCTAACACTGAACATACTGGATAAACAGATATACTTGTCACACCCTACTCCTCTAAAAGATGTAGCGTGATCCCGTAGTACACCTAATGAATTACCGTACTTCACCTACTGATAACCCATTAGATATACTACAAGAAATTTTAAAACAATTTTCGTGAAATTTAAATCATCGATTAAAATCTGGTGTTATAAATTTTTTTTCAAAATTTCGGCAAAGTGTCGGCTGTGTTTTGAGAAAACAGTTCTTCAAACCTGAAAAGGAAAACACTCCCAATATGTTTTCTCAAATACAACTCCAATAAACTTCATTTCATCTCCCAATTCAATCTCAATAATCAAATCAATTCTCATCATAAAGAACATTTCATTGATTACAAGACTCAACATTTATATCACAATAATTTACATTTAATTACATACCAAAATATTTTACAAGAGTTTTTATACAACTGCTCAAATAATTTACATACATATTATTATATGTATACATCAAAACCTATGTAAATGGGTGTACCTATGATATACCTAGAGCTGATATGAATGTCTCTTCAAAGAAGCTTACTCAACTGCTCTATGCTCTTTTCACCTGCGACAGCATAAAAAGCTATCGCTGAGTGGTGAACTCAGTGGTGCACAACTATAATTTAAAATATAGTACAATATACATTGACAAAATTTACAGCAAATAATTTGGAAATCTGAATACTCATCAAATTCCAAAACTCAAAATATTCATTGCCAATAATATAAATCATTTGTATAAAATGACTTTGATCACGAATTTCAATTTATCAAATCATAACTAATCATTTAAGGTAATTCCAACAATTTATGAAAATAAAGATTAATTCCAATAAAATCAATTATACATAAATCCCATTTGAAATCGAAATTATCTCAAAAGCCATTCTTTGTCTCACTAACTATACAAGACTAATCCGAAAGGGCCATCTTCGGGGTGATTCTAACTCCCTATGGTCAGGGAGGTTGAATCATCGTGTACAGTATACATCACAATAATGAATTTTCCAAAAGAGCCATAACATAAAAACTTAGATCTGACCTCTAATAAGAGGAGAATCTAAGCCTGTGCACGTACCATGGTAGTCAAAACACAACTAACTCCATTGTTTTCTCAACAAATGAGAGAGACGGGTAATAACTTAGTCAATCATCTATAGTGAGATATAAAATAATATCACAATCCTTTTAGTGAGCATAAATCACAATACAATTCGATTCAAAGTCAATTCTAATATCCAATAATTTTTATGCTTATCACAATTCAAATCATAAATTTGCATTTTTCCATGCAAATTGCCCATCACAATTCAAAACATGTTCTATCATAATTTTCCAAAACATAATTTATTCAATTCGCAACAATGCTTAACACTTGACGAAATATCATTTCATAAAGCTAAATTCATACATACTATAACAATTTCAATAATCATTGAATTAAATCCAATACTTGATAAACATAATTCATAAGAAAAATAACGTCATTTAATCATATGAAATTTTCAGAATAAAATAAATTAAAAACTAGTTGTGCACAAACCTGATTCGAGTCGCTCCTAGGCCTTGACTCAATGTTTCTTATGCTTCTCAATATGCTTTTCAACTGAAATACACAATTTAAAGTGTTTCAGTACTCAATGAATTTGTTTCCAACCATAAAATCCAAAATCTAAATTTTCTTGGTACTATTCCCTTCAATTCATTTAATTAGTCAACTTATAATGTTAACTCTTGATATACTCTAAGTGAATTAATTCTAATGTTACCAATATATCACATTTTATAGCCATTTAGTGTTGGTATATGTTACCAAATTCAATTTCAAGTGTATTGCATTTTATTACAATTTACCGGATTTCGGTATACTATTTTGACCTAGCCGGATGACCTAGTTCCCTCGGTTTTCGGATTTCGGTCCAAATTACAAACTTGTAGGTCTATGTCTTATTGCACGCGGGACAAAATTTCAGTTCATTCTGAGTTGTGTAGACCAAGATATGGTCAATTTACCAATGCTGGACAGAATGCACTAAAATGGTAGGCTTAGGTCATTTTTAGGTCACTTTTGGTTCGGCCAGTTTTGGTACCTGAGTTTGTGCAAGCTATTTGGCTTGGTTTTGGCCATTTCTGGGATTTGGTGTCTTCATAAGAATTGTAGATCTATGTCTAAACTATTTATGGTAAAAATTTCAGGTCAATTAGACCTGTTTTGAGTAAGTTATGGTCAAAACACTAACTACTGCCCAAATGGTCAATTTTCAGGCTTTCAAGTCACTAATCCGGATTTGGTCATTTTTCAAGTCACCTTCTAGGCAGAATTTAGGTAAGCTTCCTTCATAAAAGTTGGCACATTTTGTGCCTAGTTTTACCTCCAATTGGTCTCATACCAATTGGAGTCACACACTTAAGGTTCTAAGCTAAAGTGTACACTACCCTGTTACACATTATTCAACACTTACCATTTACACATTCAATACTTACCAAGTTTACCTTTCATGCCAATTCGGATTTGGTACCATAAAATTAACACACTTTACATCACATTTTGGTCATTTTGGGCAGCTTGTAACCACTCTCAATATGCACATCATAACTCAAAATTTTCAAAGTTCAATTACAATAATTTAACCACATGAACATACCCCATTTACATGTCCAAATCCAAACAATTATTCACATACACATGCTGCCACTATAAGCAACATAATTCAACAATATTTTATGAACTTAAACACTTCAATCTTCTTCATGAGGCTGCCACAAGTTTACACATACCCATCAACTTCCATTTTCACTTTTCAAGCTTACAAATCAAACTTTACACATAGAATTCAACTTTAATACAATTAAACATTTAAATCAACATCCAAACAACCATTTACATGCAAGGACAAGCTGTTCATGGTGAGGTTTCATGGATGCCAAAATACTCCATCACCAATAATTCATCAAACCTCAAATTTCTTCCATAATTCAACTACCCACAACCTTAGTTACACTTTTAATGAAACAAGAATTGAAAATAACCACTTACCTTTTTTGGACTTCTTCAAAACTCCACCAAAACTTATCTTTCTTGCTCCCTTATTGCTGCCCAAGGAGTATACACCACTTTTAATGAAGAAACTTGCAAGAAACCATGGCTTAATCATGGTAGATGGAGCTTGCATGAAGGGGTGGCCATGGATGGACCTTGGGAGAAAATTTGGTTCGGCCAAATGAAAATTTAGTGAAGATGATGAATGCAGAAAGTTAGTGGATATTTCTGTCCACTTATGATATTATATGAGGAATAATGGTCCACTAACTTAGCTTAATGATAAATTAATGTTAAACTTTTCATTATTCAAAATCTTACCTCAAAAGTTTCCTTATTTATTTTTCATTTAAATTTTATGTTTTTTTCATGGCATTTTCAAACTTTATTACCATTTATTTTTAATGGACATTTAGGTCAAAAGGCAACTCGGGGTGTCAATTGACCACAATGCCCCTATTAGGGTTGCATTCCCGATTTTTCGATAACACCGAGTTTTGTTGTTTTCTCGATTTCTCATTTTTCTTTGTACTAATTAATTAATTTTTCTTTGATATTTCTAATGAAATTTGTACTTTAATAAGTCTTTAATTATATCTTGAAACTAAATTCTGAGGGTTCCCTGCAGTCTTGGGGTCGGCTATTGCCTGTGCTGTAACTTCCCCGTGCGGTCACCCATCGCTGCGGTGCTGGCTCGTTTAACTTGGTTACATTTCATTGCTATTATTTTTCCTTTGTTTTTCTTGTATTTTCTTTTCTTGTATTTTATTATTTTATGTCTCCTTACTAACATTTAAATGTAGTTCTAGGCATCTTAGCTGTCCAGACAGACACTGGTCACCAGAACAATAGAACGCACTACCAAACATAGGGGTGTTACAATTCTCCCCCCTTTAAAATAAATTTTATCCACGAAATTTTATCCAATAGCCGTCTTACAATATTTACACGTTTATTTTCTCCTTTCTATATGATCGTATAATCTTCTTTCCTCTGAATTTGTGTAAGACTTTTAACAATCTAATATAACATTTACTTTGTTTATACAATATTAATCTTTTCTTACTATCGTTCTGTCTAATATTTCGATTCATGTTCCCTTCTTGAATGACCATTATGGTCGTATTAGAATTACTTATCTAATCATGGGTCTTTTGACCATTCTAGTCAACAATCTTACTCATATTCGTAACATTTTTTTGTTATATCTGAACCAATTGTTCAAATTTTTACTTCCACAACTCTTTTTATCTATTAATATTCTATAATTTACTTCCTTTTGTACTGAACTATAACCTTTCGATAATCTAATTTTTGAGTTTTAACTCCCTAAATAGGATTTCCAAACTCATTTCCAACAATAAAATTCTATCATGGCATAACTATACCAATACAGATGCCGTTGGCAACTATTCTCATCTTGGTGTACTATTGGGTAGTACGTAGCTCTACACAATAATCTCAAGTCAGTACTGTAATCTGTAGCTTACAGTATAAACATCAAGAACATTACATAGTTACTACGATACATTCCAATAGATCAAATTTTCCTATATTTTATCCTTTTCGAATTTACTGATATTCGAATCTTATTCTGATTACAATATCCATTAACAATTACTAACAGTAACATCTTTGCCCTCATCTAGAGCAATTCTATTACTGTAACTTACTTTTACGTCCTCTTGCCTTACATTAAATAGGCTTGCCGTTTAGCTTTATAATTTATGGTGTGTTAGAAAATACTTTTCGTTGATAAACTCTTCCAGAACTAATTTCACTTATTATCACATTCCTTATCTTAAAGGACTAATCACTACTGCATCAAAATTTATTCCCATGTAAAGGAATAACAACAAAACATATAGTTCTAACACTAACATACAAATAAGTAGTGCTGGGATCAAATAATAACTCATTATTTCTTTGAAAAATTAAGAACTTACGAGCAGCTACATCCGAAGTTTCTATTCTCTCCCCTTGGTGCATAATGGACACTCTAACTGATGCGCTACTATGTTCAGGTTGATTCACTGTGTTATGGTTATGAGGAGTACCAACTCTATTTCTATCTCGACCTTTACTGACTGTCTGTGAACTTTGAAGAGTAGATCGAGGTGCTCTAGTACAATCTTTAACAAAGTGTCCAAGTTTTCCACAATTGTAGCAGGCTCCAGAGGCCTTACGACAAATACCTCTATGTAGCTTACCACAAACATGGCATAAACGGGTAGAATAGGAACTTCTGGTTGTTCGACGACTAGATCTTGGTGTTCTGTGCCCTGATGATCCGCCTCTATCATATCCCTGAGCTCGGAGTTCCTTAAATTCTTTTCTCTTCCCTAAATTACTGTTCGAGCTCTGACCCATAGGTTTCTTCCTCTTCTCTATTTCACACTGCCCTTGTGGGGGTTGGGTTTGTGCTTGAGCTTGAGCTGATAGAGTATCAGCCATTTGTTGAAAGAAAGTGGCCATTTACTGGGCCATTTGTGTAGTAATTTGTACCGGTAAAACTGGTACAATCGGGCCTTCAACACTTTGTGGAGCTGGGGTCTCAAATTGTACTTCTGCCATCACAGACTGTTCTATTGTCTCATTCTTCTCTTCCATATCTTTTCACAAGATTTTCTATTCCTGTACAACCAACACAAGGAGATTCCTCTCTATTAGTTCATATTTATGATGTAAATGTACTATATGTATCAAACATTTGAGCAGTTGTAGTAACTGACAAAAAGATTTCAAATTCACAGTTCAAAATTTACTTTAAAACCATTGCTCTGATACCACAAAACATGTCACACCCTACTCCTCTGTAAGATGTAGCATGATCCCGTAGTACATCTAATGAATTACCGTACTTCACTTACCGATAACCATTAAATATACTACAAGGGATTTTAAAACAATTTTCGTGAAATTTAAATCATTGATTAAAATCTGGTGTTATAATTTTTTTTTTTCAAAATTTCGGCAAAGTGCCGGCTGTGTTTTAAGAAAATGGTTCTTCAAACCTGAAAAGGAAAACATTCCCAATATGTTTTCTCAAATATAACTCCAATAAACTTTATTTCATCTCTTAATTCAATCTCAATAATCAAATCAATTCTCATCATAAAGAACATTTCATTGATTACAAGACTCAACATTTATCTCACAATAATTTACATTTAATTACATACCAAAATATTTTACAAGAGTTTTTATACAACTGCTCAAATAATTTATATACATATTATTACATGCATACATCAAAACCTATGTACATGGGTGTACCTATGATATACCTGGAGCTGATCTGAATGTCTCTTCAAAGAAGCTTACTCAACTGCTCTATGCTCTTTTCACCTGCGATAGCATACAAAGCTATTACTGAGTGGTGAACTCAGTGGTGCACAACTATAATTTAAAATATAGTACAATATACATTGACAAAATTTACAGCAAATAATTTGGAAATCTGAATACTCATTAAATTTCAAAACTCAAAATATTCATTGCCAATAATATAAATCATTTGTATAAAATGACTTTGATCACGAATTTCAATTTATCAAATCATAACTAACCATTTAAGGTAATTCCAACAATTTATGGGAATAAAGATTAATTCCAATAAAATCAATTATACATAAATCCCATTTGAAATCAAAATTATCTCAAAAACCATTCTTTATCTCACTAACTATACAAGACTAATCCGAAAGGGCCATCTTCGGGGTGATTCTAACTCCCTATGGTCGGGGAAGTCGAATCATCGTGCACAGTACACATCACAATAATTTCTTTCAAAAGGACCATAACATAAAAACTTAGATCTAACATCTAATAAGAGGAGAATCTAAGCCTGTGCACGTATCATGGTAATCAAAACACAACTAACTCCATTGTCTTCTCAACAAATGAGAGAGACGGGTAATAACCTAGTCAAGCATCTATAGTGAGATATAAAATAATATCACAATCCTTTTTGTGAGCATAAATCACAATACAATTCGATTCAAAGTCAATTCCAATATCCAATAATTTTTATGCTTATCACAATTCAAATAATAAATTTGCATTTTTCCATGCAAATTGCTCATCACAATTCAAAACATGTTCTATCACAATTTTCCAAAACATAATTTATTCAATTCGCAAAAATGTTTAACACTTGTTGAAATATCATTTCATAAAGCTAAATTCATACATACTATAACAATTTCAATAATCATTGAATTAAATCCAATACTTGATAAACATAATTCATAAGGAAAATAACGTCATTTAATCATATGAAATTTTCAGAATAAAATAAATTAAAAACTAGTTGTGCACAAACCTGATTCGAGTCGCTCCTAAGCCTTGACTCAATGTTTCTTATGCTTCTCAATATGCTTTTCAACTGAAACACACAATTTAAAGTGTTTCAGTACTCAATGAATTTGTTTCCAACCATAAAATCCAATATCTAAATTTTCTTGGTACTATTCCCTTCAATTCATTTCATTAGTCAACTTATAATGTTGACCCTTGATGTACTCTAAGTGAATTAATTCTAATGTTACTAATATGTCACATTTTATAGCCATTTAGTGTTGATATATATTACCAAATTCATTTTCAAGTGTATTGCATTTTATTGCAATTTACCGGATTTTCGTGTACTATTTTGACCTAACCGGATGACCTAGTTGCCTAGGTTTTCGGGTTTCGGTCCAAACCACAAATTTGTAAGTTTATGTCTTATTGCACACGGGGCAAAATTTTAGGTTATTCTGAGTTGTGTAGGCCAAGATATTGTCAATTTACCAATGCTGGACGAAATGCACTAAAATGGTAGGCTTAGGTCATTTTTAGGTCACTTTTGGTTCGGCCAATTTTGGTACCTAAACTTGTGCAAGCTATTTGGCTTAACTCTGGCCATTTCTGGGCTTTGGTGTCTTCATAAGAATTGTAGATCTATGTCTAAACTATTCATAGTAAAAATTTCAGGTCAATTTGACCTATTTTGAGTAAGTTATGGTCAAAACACTAACTGCTACCCAAATAGTCAATTTTCAAGCTTTCATTTTTCAAGTCACCTTCTAGGCAGAATTTTGGTAAGCTTCCTTCATGAAAGTTGGCATATTTTGTGCCTAGTTTCACCTTCAATTAGTCTCATACCAATTGGAGTCACACACTTAAGGTTCTAAGCTAAAGTGTACACTGCCTTGTTACACATTATTCAACACTTACCAATTACACATTCAATAATTACCAAGTTTACCTTTCATGCCAATTCTGATTTGGTAACATAACATTAACACACTTTATATCGCATTTTGATTATTTTGGGTAGCTTGTAACCACTCTCAACAAACACATTATAACTCAGAATTTTCAAAGTTCAATTGCAATAATTTAACTACATGAACATACCCCATTTACATGTCCAAATCCAAACAATTATTCACATACACATGCTGCCACCATAAGCAACATAATTCAACAATATTTCATGAACTTAAACACTTCAATCTTCTTCATGAGGCTGCCACAAGTTTACACATACCCATCAACTTCCATTTTCACTTTTCAAGCTTACAAATCAAACTTTACACATGGAATTCAACTTCAATACAATTAAACATTAAAATCAACATCCAAACAACCATTTACATGCAAGGAAAAGCTGTTCATGGTGTGGTTTCATGGCTGCCAAAATGCTCCATCACCAATAATTCATCAAACCTCAAATTTCTTCCATAAGTCAACTACCTACAACCTTAGTTACACTTTTAATGAAACAAGAATTGAAAATAACCACTTACCTCTTTTGGACTTCTTCAAAACTCCACCAAAACTTTTCTTTCTTGCTCCCTTATTGCTGCCCAAGGAGTATACACCACTTTTAATGAGAAACTTGCAAGAAACCATGGCTTAATCATGGTAGATGGAGAGGGTGGCCATGGATGGACCTTGGGAGAAAATTTGGTTTGGCCAAATGAAAATTAAGTGGAGAAGATGATGATTGCAGAAAGTTAGTGGATATTTCTGTCCACTTTTGATATTATATGAGGAATAATGGTCCAGTAACTTAGCTTAATGATAAATTAATGTTAAACTTTTCATTATTCAAAATCTTACCCTAAAAGTTTCCTTATTTATTTTTCATTTAAATTTCATTTTTTTTCATGGCATTTTCAAACTTTATTACCATTTATTTTTAATGGACATTTAGGTCAAAATGCAACTTGGGGTGTCAATTGACCACAATGCCCCTATTTGGGTTGCATTCCCGATTTTTCGGTAACACCGAGTTTTGTCGTTTTCTCGATTTCTCATTTTCTTTATACTAATTAATTAATTTTTCTTTGATATTTCTAATGAAATTTATACTTTAATAAGTCTTTAATTATGTCTCGAAACTAAATTCCGAGGGTTCCTCTGATCTTGGGGTCATTTATTACTGTATTTGTAACTTCCTGTCACGGTCACCCATCATTTGTGATCTTGGCTCATTTAACTTGGTTTTCATTGCTATTATTTTTCCTTCATTTTTTTTGTATTTTCTTTTCTTGTATTTCATTATTTTATGTCTCCTTACTAACATTTAAATGTAGTTCTAGGCATCCTAGCTGTCCGGATAGACACTGGTCAACAGAACAGTAAAACGCACTACCGAATATAGGGGTATTACAATACTAGCACTGGGTACCTAGTACCTCGGGCCGTCACACCATCGGTCACAAAGTATCTCCCGGTGTGCAAACAGTGTGGTTAAAAAGCCATATAATCAATCAGTAAGGCAATAAGCTAAGTATAATAATATAATCCATATAGCCATAGGCTATTAAAATCACAGTGTGGTATAATAAGCCATAAAACACAATATGCTGTAAAGCTATTTATAGAATAGCTGTCAGAATCCTATTGGCATGCCAACCTATCCAAACTAGTCAACTAGGCAATACTAGGGCATTTACAAACTTAAATATTTAATTCTTTATTTTTAGGTTTCTAGGTCATTATGCCTTTCACTGGTCAATAAAATTGTTGACCTTTTTATGCATCATGGATAGGTTGATTCTAGTATCAACATGTCACAATTATTCAGTAGATCATCAGACAAATCACATTTCCTATCAATTGTTCTGAAGTACCATTGTGCTCAAAGCATTTTTCTTATCTCTGATAATAAGGACTAATGTCCCATTCATACATTCATATGATTTATTAAGTCATTATGTTTCTTATTCACATTACTAGTCAAACATAAACGTTGACTTTTCCACACTAAACAGATATGTTGGTTCTAGTTGTACTAGGATTCCTCATTTTGAGTTTATACTCGTTGGCATTGATTTCCAAACTTAATTCAAGGCTAATTATATGTGATTCCAAATTTTCAAATTTCATGGCCAATGGTTACTGTTCCATTGGGTCAGGCTATAGGGTGAAATTAGTAAAATTCTCTTCATCAAATTGTTTCTTATTGTGTCTTCTTTGATTCCCTTTTTGAATTACTCCATTTTGAGTTGTATAACTCAAGTTATTATCATAACTAGGTCAAATATAAATTTTGGTTCCCTTAGTAGTCATTTTGATTCTGGACTTTACTAATTTATTTGGACTGCTTATAATGACATTTAGGCCTAGTGTGCTTCATAGGATTTGTTGCCCTATGTCTTATAGTCATTTAGAAATTTTACTTGTAATTTGTCAAGTCTTATAGAATTATTTATAGTCAAATTGTTGACTTGGACTCAAAGGTCCTATATTGGCATGGTCCTCAATTAGGTAAATGGCTTTGACCTTAAATTCTGGCCTTATACATTTATAATTTGAGGAAGTTGCCTAAAACAAAGTTTTAGGTCTCTTTCTCAGCTTTCCAGATTGGTATGGCTCATTACATTTGGAGACTTCTTGTGGGAGATATGCCTATTTGAATTTTCTGGACTTAATGATCAATTATACTAATTCCAAATTTAGTGTGTCAACTTAATCAACTTAATTGGCCTAGTTTCTTTGATTTCTGGGTTCTGGTCATAATTTCAATATTGTAGGTTTATTTCTTATTGAACTTTTGGCATAGATTTCAGGTCATTCTGAGTTGTATAGACCAAGATATGGTCAATTTACTAAAGCTGGACAGATTGCATTTTCAATGCAACTTTAGGTCATTTTTAGGTCAAGTTCAATTATGGCAGATTTGGTACCCTAACTTAGGTAATCAATTTAACTTGGTTTTGGTCATTTCTGGGCTTTGGTGTCTTCATAAGAGTTATAGCTCTATGCTTAATCTTTCCATTGATATAAATTTCAGGTCATTTGGACCTGTTTTGAATGAGTTATGGTCAAATGAGTGACTACTGTTCATATGGTAAAATTCTGGGTTGCAATAGTTCTGGACAGTTTTGGTACCTCAATTTGTGCAAGCAGTTTGACTTAGTAAATGGCATTTTTGGGTTCTGTGATCTTCACCAAAGTTGTAGCTCTATGTCTAAGCTTTCTGTCGGTATAAATTTTAGGTCATTTGGAGTTGTGTAGACCAAGATATGGTCATTTTACTATAGCTGATCAAGTTGCACTTATATTGCACAATTAGGTCATTTTTAAGTCAAAGTCAATTCGGCCAGTTTTTGTAACCCAACTTGGGTAATCAATTTGACTTGCTTAATGGCATTTCTGGGCTTGGTGGTCTCTACCAAAGTTGTAGCCCTATGTCTAAGCTTTCCAGGTCATTTGGACCTGTTTTGAGTGAATTATGGCCAATTGAATGGCTACTGCTCATATGGTTAAATTCTGGATTGCCAAGTTACCTATTCCGGATTAGGTCAATTTTCTGGTCACTTTTTGGATAGAATTTCGGTAAGTTTCCAACATGAAAGTTGGCACATTTTATGTCTAGTTTCACCTCCAATTGGCTTCATACCAATTGGGGTCACACATTTAGGGTTATAGGCTCAAATGTATACTGCCCTTAACACATTTCTCAAACACCCATCCAAATGCACATTCAACTTGTTCTAGCTTACTTTCCATACCTAATTCTTACTTTGTATATTACCATATTCATCAATCACTTTACATTATAGTCAATTTGGGCAGAATACAAATACCTTCAATACACCAATTATAATTCTAATTCACAAAGTCCAATTCTAAACATGTATAAACATAAATACTCCTAAATATTACATACAACTTCCACTACTAAATTACATGCACATTCATCCATCCTTAATATCACAATTTATCAAACAACTTCATGAATTCAAGCATTCTTCAAGAAGTTAAAAAGTTGCTGAATTACCCCAAAATGCTTAAGCCTTCTACAATTGCTTCAACTCTAATTTCAAATGCTCAATCATCACATACACATGAAGTTAACTTACTAGTACATTAAATCACCTTAATCAAGATTAATTCCCATCAAATTCATGTAAAAACAAATCAAATCCCTTTAATCACCATGGCTGCCAAAATTTAAGCCCACCAATTACCCATCCAAATCTTCAAATTCCTCCATAAATAAACTCAATTCATGCTTAATACAAAAGGTAAGGAAAACTAGCACTAACCTTTTTTGAGCTTGCTAAACCTTGAAGTTTTCTCTCCTTTTTGCTGCCTATGTGTTGCCCATGGTGTGAAGATCACTTTCAATGAAGAACAATTGCAGAAATTATGGCTTGATCATGAAGGATTGAAGCTCATGCATGGCCAGCTATGGTGGAAATGGGAGGACCAATTTCGGCAAGGTGAGAGTCAGGTTGAAGATGAAGTTATTAGTGGGAAAAAAAATCTGTCCTTAATTGGTTTATATAGTCCCACTAATCCTCCACTAAGTTCCACTAAGTATAGTTTAATAATTTAATAATTAAACTTAGTAATATTTCAATTCATCCCCCAAAATTCCTTAAATTACATTATGTGTAAACTTTCTTATTTTCATGGCATTTTTAAAATTTAATACTACAAATTTTTCATGGACATTTAGGTCAAAAGTTCACTCCAAGTGTCAAATAACCAAAATGCCCCTCTTCGGGTTGTATTTCGAATTTTTCGATGCTACCGATTTACTCCTTGTACCGCCGATTTCTTTAATTTTCGTTTTTCGTTTATATTGACCCATTAAATTTTCTTTGACATTTCTAATGTCAATTTCACTTCATTAGGCTTTTAATTATATCTTAAAATTTAATTCTGAGGGTTCCCCACGGTACTGGGGTCGATAATTGCCTTCGCCGCAACTTCCCAGTGTGGTCACCCATTGCTACGGGTTTGGCTCATTTAACTTAATCACATTTCATCTCTTTTATTTTCTCTTAATTTTTCTTATATTTTCTTACCTTGTATTCCATCATTTTATGTCTCATCACTATCACCAAAACATAATTCCAGACTTTTTGGTTGTGCGTATTCGATTTGTCTATATTCAGTTTATGCGTACTCTGCCACTTTGTCCTTTTGGTGTCCGCATGGACATCACCGTCAGTATAGTAGAACCTACCAACTACGTAAGTGAGGATGTTACAGTATCAATATTTATTATATAAAAACTGTATCATTCTTCAATAAAAACATACTTGAATATCATTGTTTTCCATTTTGCATGGTATCATAGCAAGGAAAAAAATCCTAGCCTTTCTTTTGCTGCAATTGTGATATTATTTCTATTTGAAATATGTGATTTTGTTGGTTCTCCATCATGAGTAAAGATGCAAAACATCATTTATCAGCACATCTAATCCTTTTTTTTTATACACCATTCGGACCATCTTGGAATGGTTCTCGTTTCCAAGCCCTTCATTAATGAAATCAATTATGCAACATGGTTTCACTCAATGTGGATCTCCCTCAATGCAAAGAACTAGTTGGGTTTTATCAATGGTTTAATCAAGGTTCCTTCTGAAAATAAAAAGCCAGATGAATATTCTCAGTGGCAACGATGCAATGACATGATCCTTTCATGGATCCTTAATTCCCTTAAACCAGTAATTATTGATAGTGTCATATATTCAACCACAACATATGAAGTATGATAGGATCTTGAGGACTGATTGTCCCAGAGCAATGGACCTAGAATCTTTCAACTGAAACATGACATCTCATCCCTTAGTCAAGATATGATGTCTGTTGCAGCCTATTACACAAAATTAAAGAGTGTTTGTGATAAACTAGCTTTTGAGTTGTAGTTAAACCTAATTCATTTTCTTTATAGAAGGTTGTGATACAAGTGTATATCTACTTACATGCACTATGCACGACTGCATTAATTTCAAATCACTTCAAAAACTAGCTACACTTGTATGTGATTGGTAGTGAAGTCTTACTAATAAGAGCATTTTGTCTTAAATTCTCCCACACATTGATCCTGGAAGAGGGACTTCTACTCTTTATATAGGCACAGAAAATAAGTGCAAATATCTTCCACACAGACAATATGGCAAACTCTTTTTTTTTTTCTTTTATCTATCAAGTTTCAATTAAAGCTTTCAAAAATAATTTTAATCACTAAATCACAATTCATTGATTAATTGTTTAAGTAAAATATACTTTTGTTTTGATTTATGATTTTGTATTTTTTTGTGAAACAAATATTTGGGATTAACTAATAAAGAATTAAATGATTTCTTGTGATAAGTAATTATTTACCATAAATTTGTATGTTTTAGTATATTGTTTCATTTTTATTTCAGAAATATTCAAACAATATTGCTTTCATCAATCTCTTTTTTTTTTATTATTATTTCTTTTGCCTCATTATTCAAAGATGATTGAGAGTGACTCTTGATACAAGTTATATGACATTACTTCTTTATGATCAAAATGTCATTAAATTCAAATAATGAGAACATATTTACTGCACAAAAACAAAAGAAAATTTTCAAACATAAACCATATATTACCTTACGTAAAATTTTTCATTGAAATTATCTATGGAATTAATTTTAATTTTTCTTTTTCAAATTTGAATACGATTTAAATCTGCAGTTTCATTTAGCAATATAGTTCAGTTCAAACTATAAATTAAAAAATTTTGAAGTTTTCTTTTAATCATTAAATTGCTTTGACCCGAATTTCAGGATCAAAATAATTTTTGAATCGGAACCTAATCTTGGAGAACTGGCCTCTTCAGTCTAATTTAAATCCCTCTCGAACATGAATTGAAATCATCGATTTCAATATGAAACTGGACTGAAAATAGCCCCTAGACTATCCTAGGGAGGGAATTTTTATTTTGTGAAACCGACATGCATATAATAATTTTATTATAACCATTGATCATGGCGAAATCTACGTGAAATCTACCACAATCAATGGTTTTAATAAAACTATTATACATACATCAATTATATAGTAATTAAAAAGTCAATATATATGCATGGGAACGAGCGTATGGCTCTCTGCTTGACTTACAAGAGTCCTTATGTAGAGCTGGCTGCCAATGGACTCAACTCTCCAACCTCACAACAATTCATATTGTCCACTAGTAGCAAGTAAAAGCACAAGGAGATAGCATAAATTGTAATCCACTATGGTTTTATCCTTTGCGAGCGTTACTTTCTCTGATCATGTATGTCTTTTTTAACCTTTTTCTTTTGTTTTTTGCCTACTCATCAAGTATAATCATGCCAAATTCATGCCGACAGTCTTCAGTCCCTTGGATTACAAATTATAAAATGAATCCTTCATATATATAATGAGTTTAAACATGTTGAAATTTACGTGGTCATCACTGATGAAAAAAAATCCATTAAATGTGCACAAATACAACAGATACATCATGTAAGAGCTTACAGGACACGAAAAAAAAAAGTGTCAAATGGCAAATAACACATCACAATTTTATTTATTTATTTTTTTCATTTGGGAAATCAAGCAAAGAACGAATAGATAGGCTTTTCCTTTTACTCAATGTGCAATCAAATCAATTGCTGAGGCTGAGTTTTGGGATCCTACAACATTGGATTTTTTTATTTAACCAAAACAAAAATCCTATGGCAAACTGATAGTGATGTAGTCTGTAGACGCAACAAGGAAAAAAGCATAAAAAATTTAAATTAAAAAAATTACAATTTAATCCTTATATTTTAATAAAATTAACTAATTAGTTTTTTTATTTTAAAAAATATATTATTTAATCCCCTATTTTTAATCTGTAAACTGTTTAATCTATCTTGTTAACTTTTCTGTTAGTCAATTTTGTCAAAAGAGAGAGAATAGTTTGACAAGAGCTAAATAGTTAATGGATTTAAAATTATGATGACTAAATATTTGAATTTTTCAAATTAGAAAAATTGAATAGTTGAATTAGGGAAAAAATTTAATTTAAATAACGGAAGAGGATAAATAGTTAATGCACTAAAATAATAGAAAAATTAAATAGTTTATTTTTTAAAAATACGACTAAATAGTTAGTTTTTTAAATATAAGAATTAAATAGTAATTTTTCTATTTAAATTAATGTGCAATTATTATTACATAAATCATACATTTTATATAAATTAAATTCATAAAATTAAAATTTTATAAGTAGATGAAGAATTATAATAAATAGAATCAGAAGAAAGGGAGGTAGTCGTATTGTTTTGGTATGTATATATAACAAAATAAGATTAAGAGCTGCCTATGGACTCTTCTCCTATCTCACTATAATTCCATATTGTCTACTTGTTTGCACAAAAAAAAAAAAATTATTCTAGCTTATTAATTATTTTTAAGCTTAAAATTAATTAAATTAATTTTTATAAAGTTAATTTAATTAATTTTATTTCATTAATTTAATTATGAGGCCTAATTAATTATTTATTAGTTATTTTTTTATAGTTATCTATGAAATCAATTAATGGGAGGTTATCTGTTGCAGGGGAAATTAACAGCATTTACAATTATTGGATAGCAGTCAAAGGTAATAGCTAGACATGCAGGACATGAAAAGTCCCAGTTCCAGATATTTCCGAGGCCCAACAGGTGCAGCTATCAATAGTTTGGTGCTTGCTACAGGAAAGACCCTTAACCAATCCAACAAAAACAACTCAATAGACTCCAATAGCCTTTTATCTTTTCTTTTATCTGTCATTTAATTTTCAAACCTTGCATTTATTTTCCTCCAGCTTTGTGGTTGATTTCCAAGCAATTAATTTAATTTCTTTCAATTTATTGTGAGATTTTGATAAATTGTGTTCAGTGTATTTGATTTCCCATAATTGTCTGTATAAAAGTCAATGCACACACAATTGATACACTTGATATTTGACACGTTTGTATTCCCTAAGCTATTAACCAGTTAAGTTGCCTCATGTGAAACAATTTTTGACACGGCCAGTAGGATAGATTTCATAGATTTTCACATCAACTTCCTACAATCCACAAAACTATGCTTAGGCAAAAATTAAAAATAATTTTTGGCACGTCTAGTAGGACCCTATCTCACTTGGTCATTCATTCATCGTGTTAAAGAGGTGTCATCATGCCTCCAAAACTAAAGCAAAGAAACCACTGAGTCTCCTGACACAGAGAGAAGTCCTACTGCTATTGGTCCAAACTTCCATGTTCCGCTCATGGTAGAAGGGATTGAAAGGTGATCAACTCTGCAAGGACAAGTGATGCATTCATTTCATATAGGGAATTTAGGTTCAATTTGCATTCATTTTGCCCTTCATTTGATTAATTTTAATCACTTTTACCTTTTATTTTATTTGTTTTTCATATATTGTATTTTTAGGTTGATTTTGCTTATGTCTTTGATTTTTAGGTTGATATTTACTTTCAATCACTTTTTGGAGCATTTAGGAAAGAATGATGATAATTTGAAGGCTTGAAAGTGCAAGTGATCAAATTGAAAAGAAGTGCATTTATCTTTTAGAAGTAGCCCATCTCATAATTTTTCCACAAGTTGTGCCTTTCCACCTGAAGCTATTAGAAGAATTTAAAGAAATTCAAACAATGAATTCCACAGTTAATCCTAGAACTTAATGGATTTTAGATATTCATGTTGAAGTCCATATTGCAGAAACCATGAAACCACAATCTATTCCACAACTTATGGAATCTGAGCTGTATGTTATAAAAAGATGTGGCCCCTCCAATTTACACCACACACCACTCCAATCTGAGCTGTATAGTTATCTATGAAATCAATTAATGGGAGGTTATCTGTTGTAAGGGAAATTAACAGCATTTGCAACTATTGGATAGCAGTCAAAGGTAACAGCTAAACATGCAGGATGTGAAAAGTCCCGGTTCCAGAAATTTCCTGGGTTCAACAGGTGCAGCTATAAATAGTTTGGTGCTTGTTATGGGAAAGACCCTTAACCAATCCAACAAAAACAACTCAATAGACTCCAATAGCCTTTTATCTTTTATTTTATCTGTCATTTAATTTTCAAACCTTGCATTTATTTTCCTCCAGCTTTGTGTTTGATTTCCAAGCAATTAATATAATTTCTTTCAATTTATTGTGAGATATTGATAAATTGTGTTCAGTGTATTTGATTTCCCATAATTGTTTGTATAAAAGTCAATGCACGCACAATTGATACACTTGATATCTGACACGTTTGTATTCCCTAAGCTATCAACCAGTTGCTTCATGTGAAAACAATTTTTGACACGGCCAGTAGGATACATTTCATAGATTTTCACATTAACTTCCTACAATCCACACAACTACGCTTAGGCAAAAATTGAAAATAATTCTTGGTACGTCTAGTAAGGCCCTATCTCACTTGGTCATTCATTCATCGTGTTCAAGAGGTGTCATCATGCCTCCAAAACTAAAGCGAAGAAAGCACAGATTCTCTTGACACAGAGAGAAGTCCTACTGCTATTGGTCCAAACTTCCATGTTCCGCTCATGGTAGAAGGGATTGAAAGGTGATCAACTCTGCAAGGAGAAGTGATGCATTCATTTCATATAGGGAATTTAGGTTCAATTTGCATTCATTTTGCCCTTCATTTGATTAATTTTAATCACTTTTACCTTTTATTATATTTGTTTTTCATATATTGTATTTTTAGGTTGATTTTGTTTATTTCTTTGATTTTTAGGTTGATATTTACTTTCAATCACTTTTTGGAGCATTTAGGAAAGAATGATGATAATTTGAAGGCTTGAAAGTGCAAGTGATCAAATTAAAAAGAAGTGCATTTATCTTTTAGAAGTAGCCCATCTCATAATTTTTCCACAAGTTGTGCCTTTCCACCTGAAGCTATTAGAAGAATTTAAAGAAATTCAAACAATGAATTCCACAGTTAATCCTAGAACTTGATGGATTTTAGATATTCATGTTGAAGTCCATACTGCAGAAACCATGAAACCACAATCTATTCCACAACTTATGGAATCTGAGCTGTATGTTATTAAAAGATGTGGCCCCTCCAATTTACACCACACACCCCTCCAATCTGAGCTGTATAGTTATCTATGAAATCAATTAATGGGAGGTTATCTGTTTTAAGGGAAATTAACAGCATTTACAACTATTGGATAGCAGTCAAAGGTAACAGCTAAACATGCAGGACGTGAACAGTCCCGGTTTCAGAAATTTCCTGGGTCCAACAGCTGCAGCTATAAATAGTTTGGTGCTTGCTATGGGAAAGACCCTTAACCAATCCAACAAAAACATCTCAATAGGCTCCAATAGCCTTTTATCTTTTATTTTATCTGTCATTTAATTTTCAAACCTTGCATTTATTTTCCTCTAGCTTTGTGCTTGATTTCCAAGCAAATAATATAATTTCTTTCAATTTATTGTGAGATTTTGATAAATTGTGTTCAGTGTATTTGATTTCCCATAATTGTTTGTATAAAAGTCAATGCACGCACAATTGATACACTTGATATCTGACATGTTTGTATTCCCTAAGCTATTAACCAGTTGCTTCATGTGAAAGCAAATTTTGACACGGCCAGTAGGATATATTTCATAGATTTTCATATTAACTTCCTACAATCCACACTACTACGCTTAGGCAAAAATTGAAAATAATTTTTGGATCGTCTAGTTAGGCCCTATCTTACTTGGTCATTCATTCATCGTGTTGAAGAGGTGTCATCATGCCTCCAAAACTAAAGCAAAGAAACCACAGAGTCTCTTGACACAGAGAGAAGTCCTACTGCTATTGTTCCAAACTTCCATGTTCCGCTCATGGTAGAAGGGATTGAAAGGTGACCAACTCTGCAAGGCGAAGTGATGTATTCATTTCATATAGGGAATTTAGGTTCAATTTGCATTCATTTTGCCCTTCATTTGATTAATTTTAATCACTTTTACCTTTTATTTTATTTGTTTTTCATATATTGTATTTTTAGGTTGAATTTGTTTATTTCTTTGATTTTTAGGTTTATATTTACTTTCAATCACTTTTTGGAGCATTTAGGAAAGAATGATGATAATTTGAAGGCTTGAAAGTGCAAGTGATCAAATTGAAAAGAAGTGCATTTATCTTTTAGAAGTAGCCCATCTCATAATTTTTCCACAAGTTGTGCTTTTCCACCTGAAGCTATTAGAAGAATTTAAAGAAATTCAAACAATGAATTCCACAGTTAATCCCAGAACTTGACGGATTTTAGATATTCATGTTGAAGTCCATGCAGCAGAAACCATGAAACCACAATCTATTCCACAACTTACGGAATCTGAGCTGTATGTTATTAAAAGATGTGGTCCCTCCAATTTACACCACGCACCCCTCCAATCTAAACTGTATAGTTATCTATGAAATCAATTAATGGGAGGTTATCTGTTGTAGGGGAAATTAACAGCATTTACATCTATTGGATAGCAGTCACAGGTAACAGCTAGACATGATGGACGTGAAAAGTCCCGGTTCCAGAAATTTCCTGGGTCCAACAGGTGCAGCTATAAATAGTTTGGTGCTTGTTATGGGAAAGACCCTTAACCAATCATACAAAAACAACTCAATAGACTCCAATAGCCTTTTTTCTTTTATTTTATCTCTCATTTAATTCTCAAACCTTGCATTTATTTTCTTCCAGCTCTGTGTTTGATTTCCAAGCAATTAATATAATTTCTTTCAATTTATTGTGAGATTTTGATAAATTGTGTTCAGTGCATTTGATTTCCCATAATTGTTTGTATAAAAGTCAATGCACGCACAATTGATACACTTGATATCTGACACGTTTGTATTCCCTAAGCTATTAACCAGTTGCTTCATGTGAAAGCAATTTTTGACACGGCCAGTAGGATATATTTCATAGATTTTCATATTAACTTCCTACAATCCACACTACTACGCTTAGGCAAAAATTGAAAATAATTTTTGGTACGTCTAGTAAGGCCCTATCTCACTTGGTCATTCATTCATCGTGTTGAAGAGGTGTCATCATGCCTCCAAAACTAAAGCAAAGAAACCACAGAGTCTCTTAACATAGAGAGAAGTCCTACTGCTATTGGTCCAAACTTTCATGTTCCGCTCATGGTAGAAGGGATTGAAAGGTGATCAACTCTGCAAGGAGAAGTGATGCATTCATTTCATATGGGGAATTTAGGTTCAATTTGAATTCATTTTGCCCTTCATTTGACTAATTTTAATCACTTTTACCTTTTATTTTATTTGTTTTTCATATATTGTATTTTTAGGTTGATTTTGTTTATTTCTTTGATTTTTAGGATGATATTTACTTTCAATCACTTTTTGGAGCATTTAGGAAAGAATGATGATAATTTGAAGGCTTAAAAGTGCAAGTGATCAAATTGAAAAGAAGTGCATTTATCTTTTAGAAGTAGCCTATCTCATAATTTTTCCACAAGTTGTGCCTTTCCACCTGAAGCTATTAGAAGAATTTAAAGAAATTCAAACAATGAATTCCACAGTTAATCCCAGAACTTGATGGATTTTAGATATTTATGTTGAAGTCCATACAGCAGAAACCATGAAACCACAATCTATTCCACAACTTATGGAATCTGAGCTGTATGTTATTAAAAGATGTTGTCTCTCCAATTTACACCACACACCCCTCCAATCTGAGCTGTATAGTTATCTATGAAATCAATTAATGGGAGGTTATCTATTGTAAGGGAAATTAACAGCATTTACAACTATTGTATAGCAGTCAAAGGTAACAGCTAAACATGCAGGACGTGAAAAGTACCGGTTCCAGAAAATTCCTGGGTCCAACAGGTGCAGCTATAAATAGTTTGGTGCTTGTTATGGGAAAGACCCTTAACCAATCATACAAAAACAACTCAATAGACTCCAATAGCCTTTTATCTTTTATTTTAACTGTCATTTAATTTTTAAACCTTGCATTTATTTTCCTCCAGCTTTGTGTTTGATTTCCAAGCAATTAATATAATTTCTTTCAATTTATTGTGAGATTTTGATAAATTGCGTTCAGTGTATTTGATTTCCCATAATTGTTTGTATAAAAGTCAATGCACGCACAATTGATACACTTGATATCTGACACATTTGTATTCCCTAAGCTATTAACCAGTTGCTTCATGTGAAAACAATTTTTGACACGGCCAGTAGGATACATTTCATAGATTTTCACATTAACTTCCTACAATCCACACAACTACGCTTAGGCAAAAATTGAAAATAATTTTTGGTACGTCTAGTAAGGCCCTATCTCACTTGGTCATTCATTCATCGTGTTCAAGAGGTGTCATCATGCCTCCAAAACTGAAGCAAAGAAACCACATAGTCTCTTGACACAGAGAGAAGTCCTACTGCTATTGGTCCAAACTTCCATGTTCCGCTCATGGTAGAAGGGATTGAAAGGTGATCAACTCTGCCAGGAGAAGTGATGCATTCATTTCATATAGGGAATTTAGGTTCAATTTGCATTCATTTTTCCCTTTATTTGATTAATTTTAATCACTTTTACCTTTTATTTTATTTGTTTTTCATATATTGTATTTTTAGGTTGAATTTGTTTATTTCTTTGATTTTTAGGTTGATATTTACTTTTAATCACTTTTTGGAGCTTTTGGGAAAGAATGATGATAATTTGAAGGCTTGAAAGTGCAAGTGATCAAATTGAAAAGAAGTGCATTTATCTTTTAGAAGTAGCCCATCTCATAATTTTTCCACAAGTTGTGCCTTTCCACTTGAAGCTATTAGAAGAATTTAAAGAAATTCAAACAATGAATTCCACAGTTAATCCCAGAACTTGATGGATTTTAGATATTTATGTTGAAGTCCATACAGCAGAAACCATGAAACCACAATCTATTCCACAACTTATGGAATCTGAGCTGTATGTTATTAAAAGATGTGGTCCCTCCAATTTACACCACACACCCCTCCAATCTGAGCTGTATAGTTATCTATGAAATCAATTAATGGGAGGTTATCTGTTGTAAGGGAAATTAACAGCATTTACAACTATTGGATAGCAGTCAAAGGTAACAGCTAAACATGCAGGACGTGAACGATCCGGTTTGTAAATTTCTGGTCCAACAGCTGCAGCTATAAATAGTTTGGTGCTTGCTATGGGAAAGACCCTTAACCAATCCAACAAAAACAACTCAATAGGCTCCAATAGCCTTTTATCTTTTATTTTATCTGTCATTTTATTTTCAAACCTTGCATTTATTTTCCTCCAGCTTTGTGTTTGATTTCCAAGCAATTAATATAATTTCTTTCAATTTATTACGAGATTTTGATAAATTGTGTTCAGTGTATTTGATTTCCCATAATTGTCTGTATAAAAGTCAATGCACACACAATTGATACACTTGATATCTGACACGTTTGTATTCCCTAAGCTATTAACCAGTTGCTTCATGTGAAAACAATTTTTGACACAGCCAGTAGGATACATTTCATAGATTTTCACATCAACTTCCTACAATCCACACAACTACGCTTAGGCAAAAATTGAAAATAATTTTTGGTACGTCTAGTAGGGCCCTATCTCACTTGGTCATTCATTCATCGTGTTGAAGAGGTGTCATCATGCCTCAAAAACTAAAGCAAAGAAACCACAGAGTCTCTTGACACAGAGAGAAGTCCTACTGCTATTGGTCCAAACTTCCATGTTCCGCTCATGGTAGAAGGGATTGAAAGGTGATCAACTCTGCAAGGAGAAGTGATGCATTCATTTCATATAGGGAATTTAGGTTCAATTTGCATTCATTTTGCCCTTCATTTGATTAATTTTAATCACTTTTACCTTTTATTTTATTTGTTTTTCATATATTGTATTTTTAGGTTGATTTTGTTTATTTCTTTGATTTTTAGGTTGATATTTACTTTCAATCACTTTTTGGAGCATTTAGGAAAGAATGATGATAATTTGAAGGCTTGAAAGTGCAAGTGATCAAATTGAAAAGAAGTGCATTTATCTTTTAGAAGTAGCCCATCTCATAATTTTTCCACAAGTTGTGCCTTTCCACCTGAAGCTATTAGAAGAATTTAAAGAAATTCAAACAATGAATTCCACAGTTAATCCCAGAACTTGAGGGATTTCAGATATTCATGTTGAAGTCCATACAGCAGAAACCATGAAACCACAATCTATTCCACAACTTATGGAATCTGAGCTGTATGTTATTAAAAGATGTGGTTAGTCCAATTTACACCACACACCCCTCCAATGTGAGCTATATAGTTATCTATGAAATCAATTAATGGGAGGTTATCTGTTGCAGGGGAAATTAACGGCATTTACAACTATTGGATAGCAGTCAAAGGTAACAGCTAGACATGCAGGACGTGAAAAGTCCCAGTTCTAGAAATTTCCTAGGTCCAACAAGTGCAGCTATAAATAGTTTGGTGCTTGCTACGGGAAAGACCCTTAACCAATCCAACAAAAACAACTCAATAGACTCCAATAGACTTTTATCTTTTATTTTATCTGTTATTTAATTTTCAAACCTTGCATTTATTTTCCTCCAGCTTTGTGTTTGATTTCCAAGCGATTAATATAATTTCTTTCAACTTGTCACACCCTACCCCTCTGTAAGGCATAACATGATCCCGTAGTATACCTAATGAATTACCAACTCCGTCTACTGATAATCCATTAAATACACTACAAGGGATTTTAAAAACTTTTCTTACTTCTTTTACAGTGGTGAGCACTATTTACAGGTGTGAAAGACTTTGGTGAACTGAAGTGAAACAACTAACTCATTTGATTTATTTGGAATATCTGTAAAAATTTTGGCAAGGTGCCATTTGTATTTTGGACAAAACAGTTCTTCAGAAAACCTGTAAAAAGCACTTCAATATATTTTCAAATCTCAACTCCAACATTTTTATCAACACAACACATTTCTCAAGTCAAATCCACAGTGATTTTCAAAGACTAAGATACAAAGATATAACACAATTTTTACAAGCCAAATAACTCATAATTATTTTACAACTTTACTGTACAACTTAAATTTACAACTGCTCAAAACCAAGAACAAAATATACATACAGTGAATATACATTACAATACAAAATGCCACATGTGGTATACTCACTATACCCAAAAATCTCTCGCTGGCGATACTAGCAGCCTAGCTCCGCCTTGTTCTGTCTCTACTGCGACAAAGAATAAAGCTATCGCTGAGACAATGTCTCAGTGGTGCACAACATTTACCAAATACAAATTTTAAATCACAATTCATAAATCATATCAATAGTGGATACTTAAAACCATAGTTAAATTCAAGACAATAAATGTCAACAAGAATTTAAACTCCATTTGTTAATATCACAATAATTTTCAATAAGTCAGATCATGGTTGAATTCAATAGACAGTATATGTCAATAAGAGTTTAAATCAATTTCACAATCTCACAATACATAATAACACAATTCGATCAAATAACTGAAGAATACAGTGTTGCCAATCTATAACACAATTTAGGCCATGACACAATTTTTCCATATATGCCGTGTTGTACACCACGACAAGACATGCTCACCCCAATAATCGAAATCAATGAGGGAGGAAGCTAGCTATATAATGAGAACTCATCCATACTCACCTCGATGGGAAGTCAAAGAGGGAGGAACATAATCATACTCACCCCAGACTAATAAGTCAAAGAGGGAGGAATAATCACACTCACCCCATTAATGGAGGAGGAACATATTATCAGTGTCATGCCAATTGTGAGTCAAAACAATTCCAAACATTTTATTCAAATGATCCGTAAGAATCCAATAAATTTCCAAAGTTATAATTTCATTCACAAAATGGCAACACAATTCGTAATTCACTTCAATTTCCACAAAACCATTTACAGTGCTTATCAATAAATAATTATCCATAAAATAACATTCAATCAATTTTTAACAGTTTCAAAACATTAACAATTTTTTTCAATCAATAAGTTTCAACCAAAAACATTTCCACAATTTAAAACAATGATATGCAAATAGTCAATATTTATTTCCATTGAAAATAATTCAAAAGAAACAGTTGTTGTGCACAAACATAATTTAAAACAATAATATACAAATATTCAATATTTATTTCAATTGAAAAATTCAAAAGCAATAGCCGTTGTGCACAAACCTCTGATATTTGTCTCTGGTCTTGACTCGATTTCTTTCCCTTTTCTTGAGTCCTTGTTAATCGAGAAACACAATTTGAAGTGTTTGATGCTAAATTAAACTGTCTCTATCGATGGTGTTTGGTAAATAATGCACTGAACTCAATTATTCACTTAATCACCTAATATACCGACCCTCGATGCGTTTTAGGTAAATTAGGTTTTAGTGTCATTAATATGTCACACTCGATAGGGTTTTAGGTTTGGTACGTTTTACCAAAGTCATTTCCTTGTTTAGTGCATTTTAATGCAACTTCTTTGGATTTCGATACTGGTTTGACCTAACCGGACGATCTAGTTCCTCGGTTTTCGGTCTCGGTCGAAACTACAAACTTGTAGATCTAGGTCTTATTGCACGCGTGCAAAATTTCAGGTCAATCCGAGTTAAGTAGACCAAGTTATGGTCATTACACTATTGCTGGTCAAGTGGTACCATTTTAGGTCAATTTTAGGTCAAATTGGTCAATTCTGGTTCGGCCAGTTTTTGGACCCGAACTTGTGCAAGTTGTTTGACTTGCTTATGGTCATTTCTGGGCTTTGGTGTCTTCATAAGACTTGTAGGTATGGGTCTTAACTATTCTTGGTTAAAATTTCAGGTCAATTGGACCTGGTTTGAGTGAGTTATGGCCTAAACACTCACTGCTGCCCAATTGGTCATTTTTCAGGTCCTAATTGCACCTAATCCGAATTGGTCATTTTTTTAGTTCACCTTGCAAGCAGAATTTTGGCATGGTTTCTCAATGAAAGTTGGCACATTTTGTGCCTAGTTTCACCTCAAATTGGTCTCATACCAATTGAGGTTACACATTTAAGGTTATAGGCTAAAATGTGTACTGCCCTCAATATGCTTTTCACACCCCATTCAAAACACATATTTACCTTGCAAAGTTTACTTTCATACCCTACCAAATCAGTTTTGGTACATTACCAAAAGCACTTTCTACTTTACATTAACATTATTTTGGGCAGATTCCAATCAGCCTCAACACACCAATATCATTCACAATTACAATTTCTAAGTACTATTACAAACACACCTAACCATTACAAATTTTACACACACTTTACAAGATCAATCTACATACATATCATCAATCCTTCTAGGTTAATATTCTGCATACATTTCCTTCAATATATACCATTACTCAAGTGTCCCCAAGCTGCCACAAACCATTCTTCAACATCAAAGTGCCGTCCATTTTACAATTTCCCATCCAAGTGCATAAATCACCACATAAACATGAAATAATTCACTAGGTTACTAATTCATCATGATCAACACTATTTCTCATCAATTATATACACAAATACCTCATCAAAAACGTGACCCATGGCTGTCCAAAAATGGCTATCTCAATAACTATTTAAACTTCAAAATTTCCTTCACAAAACTAACACCCATAACATAAACATAAAGTTTAACAAGGAAATTCTCAAAAATGCAAACTTACCTTTAATTGTAACTTGCTAAACCTTCACCAAACTTCTCAAAATTGGTATCAATATCTTCCTTGTGATGTGTAGACAAAGTTTCATGAAGGAACCCAAGAGGTTGGAGTTGAAAATGGAGAGTTAAGAAAGCTTGCATGAAAATGGCTATGGATTTCCTCTCATCTCCATTCACGGCAATGTTTATGAAATGAGGAAGATGAACATTCTGATGGGTATAGTGGCCTTACATCAGCCACATTTTATGTTTAATTTAATCCTTTAGTGGTCCACTTAGTCATTTAATCATATAATAAGCTAAATGTGCATTTATTCCACATTAACCCATGATTTTCCACTATTTATTTTAGGTACCACCAATTTAATTTTTCATTTTATTTTCTTAGTGTAATACTATTTATTTTTAATGGACATTTAGGTCAAAAGACAATTCGGGGTGTCAAATGACCATAATGCCCCTGTTCGGGTTACGTTCCCGATTTTTCGGTAACATCGTATTTTGTCTGTTTTTCAATTTCTCACTTTTCTTTGTACTAATTATTTAATTTTTCTTTAATCTTTCTAATGAGATTAATCCTTCCATAAGGTTCTATTTATGTCCTAAAATGTTTTTCCAGGGTTCCCCGCAGTCTAGGGCCAGTCAACGGTCCACGCCGTGACTTCCCAGTGCGGTCACCCATCGTTAGGTTTCCCGGCTCGTTTAACTTGATCACATTTCTTTGCAATCATTTTTCCTTTGTTTTTCTTGTACTTTCTTTTCTTTTATTTCATTATTTTATGTCTCCTCACTCTCATTGAAGTGTGGTTCTAGGCATCCTAGCTGTCCGGACAACACTGGTCACTGGAGCAGCAGAACGCACTACCGAACTTAGGGGTGTTACAATTCTCCCCCCCTTAAATAAATTTCGTCCACGAAATTTTACCCAGTAATCATCTTACAATAGTCATACGTTTATTTTCTCCTTTCTATATGATCGTAAGACTTTTAACAATCTAATACAATGTTTACTTTGTTTGGATAACACCAATCTCCTCTTACTATTATGTTGTCTAATATTTCAGCTCACGTTCCTTCTTGAATGACCCTTGAGGTCATATTAGAATCATTCATCAGGCATTGGTCCTCTGACCATTCTAGTCCATAGTCTTCCTCACATTCGGAATATTTCTTTGTTACATATGAATGAAATGGTGAAGTCTCTACTTCCATAACTCTTTTTATCTGTCAATGTTCTATAACTTACTTCCTTTTGTACTGAACTATAACCTTTCGATATTTTAACTTTTGAGTTTTAGATCCCTAAGTAGGATTTTCAAACTTATTTCTAACAATTAAATTCTGTCCTGGCATAACTATGCCAAAACAGATGCCGTTGGCAACTATTCTCATCTAGGTGTACTATCGGTTAGTACGTAGCTCTACACAATAATCTCAAGTTAGTACTGTAATCTGCAGCTTACAGTATAAACATCAAGAACATTGCATAGTTACTACGATACATCCCAATAGATCAAACTTTGTTATCTTTTATTCTTTTTGAATTCACTGATATTCGAATCTTATTCTGATTACAATATCCATTAGCAATTTCTAACAGTAACCTCCTTGCCCTTATCAAGAGCAATTCCATTACTGCATCTTACTTTTACGTCCTCTTGCCTTACATTAAGTAGGCTCACTAATTAGCTTTATAATTTATGGTGTGTTAGAAAATACTTTTCGCCGATAAACTCTTTCAAAACTAATTTCACTTATTATCACAATCCTTATCCTAAAGGACTAGTCACTAATGCATCAAAATTTATTTCCCTGACCTCCTGTACAATAATACAAGGAGATTTCCTCCCGTTAGTGCATATTTATAATGTAATGTACTGTATGTATCAAACATTTGAGCAGTTGTAGTTACCGACATAAAGATTTCAAATCCACAGTTCGAAATTCACTTTAAAACCATTGCTCTGATACCACTAAAACATGTCACACCCTACCCCTCTGTAAGGCATAACATGATCCCGTAGTATACCTAATGAATTACCAACTCCGCTTCATCGATAATCCATTAAATACACTACAAGGGATTTTAAAACTTTTCTTACTTCTTTTACGTGGTGAGCACTATTTACAAGTGTGAAAGACTTTGGTGAATCAAGTGAAACAACTAACTCATTTGATTTATTTGGAATATCTCAGAAAATTTTGGCAAGGTGCCATTTGTATTTTGGACAAAGCAGTTCTTGTAAAACTCGTAAAAGCACTTCAATATATTTTCAAATCTCAACTCCAACATTTTTATCAACACAACACATTTCTCAAGTCAAATCCACGTGATTTTCAAAGACTAAGATACAAAGATATAACACAATTTTTACAAGCCAAATAACTCATAATTATTTTACAACTTTCTTGTACAACTTAAATTTACAATCGCTCAAAACCAAGAACAAAATATACATACAGTGAATATACATTACAAGATAAAATGCCACATGTGGTATACTCACTATACCCAAAAATCTCATTGGCGATACTAGCGACCTAGCTCACGCCTTTGTCTGCTCTCTACTGCGACAAAGAATAAAGCTATCACGAGACAATGTCTCGATGGTGCACAACATTTACCAAATACAAATTTTAAATCACAATTCATAAATCATATCAATAGTGGATACTTAAAACCATAGTTAAATTCAAGACAATAAATGTCAACAAGAATTTAAACTCCATTTGTTAATATCACAATAATTTTCAATAAGTCAGATCATGGTTGAATTCAATAGACAGTATATGTCAATAAGAGTTTAAATCAATTTCACAATCTCACAATACATAATAACACAATTCGATCAAATAACTGAAGAATACAGTGTTGCCAATCTATAACACAATTTAGGCCATGACACAATTTTTTCCATATATGCCGTGTTGTACACCACGACAAGACATGCTCACCCCAATAATCGAAATCAATGAGGGAGGAAGCTAGCTATATAATGAGAACTCATCCATACTCACCTCAGACTGGGAAGTCAAAGAGGGAGGAACATAATCATACTCACCCCAGACTAATAAGTCAAAGAGGGAGGAATAATCACACTCACCCCATTAATGGAGGAGGAACATATTATCAGTGTCATGCCAATTGTGAGTCAAAACAATTCCAAACATTTTATTCAAATGATCCGTAAGAATCCAATAAATTTCCAAAGTTATAATTTCATTCACAAAATGGCAACACAATTCGTAATTCACTTCAATTTCCACAAAAACCATTTACTGTGCTTTTCAATCAATAAGTATCCATCAAATACCATTCAAACAATTTTTCACAGTTTCAAACCATTCACAATGTTTTTCAATCAATAAGTGTCCACCAAACACATTTCCACAATTTAAAACAATGATATGCAAATAGTCAATATTTATTTCCATTGAAAATAATTCAAAAGAAACAGTTGTTGTGCACAAACATAATTTAAAACAATAATATAAAAATATTCAATATTTATTTCAATTGAAAAATTCAAAAGCAATAGCCGTTGTGCACAAACCTCTGATATTTGTCTCATGGTCTTGACTCAGTATTTCTTTCCCTTTTGCTGAGTCCTTGTTAACTGAGAAACACAATTTGAAGTGTTTCAGTGCTAAATTAAACTGTCTCTATCGATGGTGTTTGGTAAATAATGCACTGAACTCAATTATTCACTTAATCACCTAATATACCGACCCTCGATGCGTTTTAGGTAAATTAGGTTTTAGTGTCATTAATATGTCACACTCGATAGGGTTTTAGGTTTGGTACGTTTTACCAAAGTCATTTCCTTGTTTAGTGCATTTTAATGCAACTTGCTGGATTTCGGGATACTGGTTTGACCTAACCGACGATCTAGTTCCTCGGTTTTCGGTCTCGGTCGAAACTACAAACTTGTAGATCTAGGTCTTATTGCACGCGGTGCAAAATTTCAGGTCAATCCGAGTTAAGTAGACCAAGTTATGGTCATTACACTATTGCTGGTCAAGTGGTACCATTTTAGGTCAATTTTAGGTCAAATTGGTCAATTCTGGTTCGGCCAGTTTTTGGACCCGAACTTGTGCAAGTTGTTTGACTTGCTTATGGTCATTTCTGGGCTTTGGTGTCTTCATAAGACTTGTAGGTATGGGTCTTAACTATTCTTGGTTAAAATTTCAGGTCAATTGGACCTGGTTTGAGTGAGTTATGGCCTAAACACTCACTGCTGCCCAATTGGTCATTTTTCAGGTCCTAATTGCACCTAATCCGAATTGGTCATTTTTTTAGGTCACCTTGCAAGCAGAATTTTGGCATGGTTTCTCAATGAAAGTTGGCACATTTTGTGCCTAGTTTCACCTCAAATTGGTCTCATACCAATTGAGGTTACACATTTAAGGTTATAGGCTAAAATGTGTACTGCCCTCAATATGCTTTTCACACCCCATTCAAAACACATATTTACCTTGCAAAGTTTACTTCCATACCCTACCAAATCAGTTTTGGTACATTACCAAAAGCACTTTCTACTTTACATTAACATTATTTTGGGCAGATTCCAATCAGCCTCAACACACCAATATCATTCACAATTACAATTTCTAAGTACTATTACAAACACACCTAACCATTACAAATTTTACACACACTTTACAAGATCAATCTACATACATATCATCAATCCTTCTAGGTTAATATTCTGCATACATTTCCTTCAATATATACCATTACTCAAGTGTCCCCAAGCTGCCACAAACCATTCTTCAACATCAAAGTGCCGTCCATTTTACAATTTCCCATCCAAGTGCATAAATCACCACATAAACATGAAATAATTCACTAGGTTACTAATTCATCATGATCAACACTATTTCTCATCAATTATATACACAAATACCTCATCAAAAACGTGACCCATGGCTGTCCAAAAATGGCTATCTCAATAACTATTTAAACTTCAAAATTTCCTTCACAAAACTAACACCCATAACATAAACATAAAGTTTAACAAGGAAATTCTCAAAAATGCAAACTTACCTTTAATTGTAACTTGCTAAACCTTCACCAAACTTCTCAAAATTGGTATCAATATCTTCCTTGTGATGTGTAGACAAAGTTTCATGAAGGAACCCAAGAGGTTGGAGTTGAAAATGGAGAGTTAAGAAAGCTTGCATGAAAAATGGCTATGGAGTTCCTCTCATCTCCATTCACGGCAATGTTTATGAAATGAGGAAGATGAACATTCTGATGGGTATAGTGGCCTTACATCAGCCACATTTTATGTTTAATTTAATCCTTTAGTGGTCCACTTAGTCATTTAATCATATAATAAGCTAAATGTGCATTTATTCCACATTAACCCATGATTTTCCACTATTTATTTTAGGTACCACCAATTTAATTTTTCATTTTATTTTCTTAGTGTAATACTATTTATTTTTAATGGACATTTAGGTCAAAAGACAATTCGGGGTGTCAAATGAACATAATGAAAATTTTATTTTTAAGTTCCCGATTTTTCGGTAACATCGTATTTTGTCTGTTTTTCAATTTCTCACTTTTCTTTGTACTAATTATTTAATTTTTCTTTAATCTTTCTAATGAGATTAATCCTTCCATAAGGTTCTATTTATGTCCTAAAATGTTTTTCCAGGGTTCCCCGCAGTCTAGGGCTACCAACGGTCCACGCCGTGACTTCCCAAAGGTCACCCATCGTTAGGTTTCCTACTGCTTAACTTGATCACATTTCTTTGCAATCATTTTTCCTTTGTTTTTCTTGTACTTTCTTTTCTTTTATTTCATTATTTTATGTCTCCTCACTCTCATTGAAGTGTGGTTCTAGGCATCCTAGCTGTCCGGACAACACTGGTCACTGGAGCAGCAGAACGCACTACCGAACTTAGGGGTGTTACACAACTTGTTGTGAGATTTTGATAAATTGTGTTCAGTGTATTTGATTTCCCATAATTGTCTGTATAAAAGTCAATGCACACACAATTGATACACTTGATATCTGACACGTTTGTATTCCCTAAGCTATTAAACAATTAAGTTTGCTTCGTGTGAAAATAATTTTTAACACGGCCAGTAGGATACATTTCATAGATTTTCACATCAACTTCCTACAATTCACACAACTATGCTTACGCAAAAATTGAAAATAATTTTTGGTACGTCTAGTAGGGCCCTATCTCACTTGGTCATTCATAGTGTTGAAGAGGTGTCATCATGCCTCCAAAAATAAAGCAAAGAAACCGCTGAGTATCTTGACACAGAGAGAAGTCCTACTGCTATTGGTCCAAATTTCCATGTTCCACTCATGGTAGAAGGGATTGAAAGGTAACCAACGCTGTAAGGCGAAGTGATGCATTCATTTCATATAGGGCATTTAGGTTCAATTTGCATTCATTTTGCCCTTCATTTGATTAATTTTAATCACTTTTACCTTCTATTTTATATGTTTTTCATATATTGTATTTTTAGGTTGAATTTGTTTATTTCTTTGATTTTTAGGTTGATATTTACTTTCAATCACTTTTTGGAGCATTTAGGAAAGAATGATGATAATTTGAAGGCTTGAAAGTGCAAGTGATCAAATTGAAAAGAAGTGCATTTATCTTTTAGAAGTAGCCCATCTCATAATTTTTCCACAAGTTGTGCCTTTCCACCTGAAGCTATTAGAAGAATTTAAAGAAATTCAAACAATGAATTCCACAGTTAATCCCAGAACTTGACGGATTTTAGATATTCATGTTGAAGTCCATACAGCAGAAACCATGAAACCACAATCTATTCCACAACTTATGGAATCTGAGCTGTATGTTATTAAAAGATGCGGTCCCTCCAATTTACACCATGCACCCCTCCAATCTAAGGTGTATAGTTATCTATGAAATCAATTAATGGGAGGTTATCTGTTGCAGGGGAAATTAACAGCATTTACACCTATTGGATAGCAGTCAAAGGTAACAGCTAAACATGCAAGACGTGAAAAGTCCCGGTTCCAAAAATTTTCTGGGTCCAACAGGTACTGCTATAAATAGTTTGGTGCTTGCTACGGGAAAGACCCTTAACCAATCCAACAAAAACAACTCAATAGACTCCAATAGACTTTTATCTTTTATTTTATCTGTTATTTAATTTTCAAACCTTGCATTTATTTTCCTCCAGCTTTGTGTTTGATTTCCAAGCAATTAATATAATTTCTTTCAACTTGTTGTGAGATTTTGATAAATTGTGTTCAGTGTATTTGATTTCCCATAATTGTCTGTATAAAAGTCAATGCACACACAATTGATACACTTGATATCTGACACGTTTGTATTCCCTAAGCTATTAAACAATTAAGTTTGCTTCGTGTGAAAATAATTTTTAACACGGCCAGTAGGATACATTTCATAGATTTTCACATTAACTTCCTACAATTCACACAACTATGCTTACGCAAAAATTGAAAATAATTTTTGGTACGTCTAGTAGGGCCCTATCTCACTTGGTCATTCATAGTGTTGAAGAGGTGTCATCATGCCTCCAAAAATAAAGCAAAGAAACCGCTGAGTCTCTTGACACAGAGAGAAGTCCTACTGCTATTGGTCCAAACTTCCATGTTCCACTCATGGTAGAAGGGATTGAAAGGTAACCAACGCTGTAAGGCGAAGTGATGCATTCATTTCATATAGGGCATTTAGTTTCAATTTGCATTCATTTTGCCCTTCATTTGATTAATTTTAATCACTTTTACCTTCTATTTTATCTGTTTTTCATATATTGTATTTTTAGGTTGAATTTGTTTATTTCTTTGATTTTTAGGTTGATATTTACTTTCAATCACTTTTTGGAGCATTTAGGAAAGAATGATGATAATTTGAAGGCTTGAAAGTGCAAGTGATCAAATTGAAAAGAAGTGCATTTATCTTTTAGAAGTAGCCCATCTCATAATTTTTCCACAAGTTGTGCCTTTTCACTTGAAGCTATTAGAAGAATTTAAAGAAATTCAAACAATGAATTCCACAGTTAATCCCAGAACTTGACGGATTTTAGATATTCATGTTGAAGTCCATACAGCAGAAACCATGAAACCACAATCTATTCCACAACTTATGGAATCTGAGCTGTATGTTATTAAAAGATGTGGTCCCTCCAATTTACACCACGCACCCCTCCAATCTAAGGTGTATAGTTATCTATGAAATCAATTAATGGGAGGTTATCTGTTGCAGGGGAAATTAACAGCATTTACACCTATTGGATAGCAGTCAAAGGTAACAGCTAGACATGCAAGACGTGAAAAGTCCCGGTTCCAAAAATTTTCTGGGTCCAACAGGTACTGCTATAAATAGTTCGGTGCTTGCTACGGGAAAGACCCTTAACCAATCCAACAAAAATAACTCAATAGACTCCAATAGCCTTTTATCTTTTATTTTATCTGTCATTTAATTTTCAAACCTTGCATTTATTTTCCTCCAGCTTTGTGTTTGATTTCCAAGCAATTAATATAATTTCTTTCAATTTATTGTGAGATTTTGATAAATTGTGTTCAGTGTGTTTGATTTCCCATAATTGTCTGTATAAAAGTCAATGCACACAATTGATACACTTGATATTTGACACGTTTGTATTCCCTAAGCTATTAACCAGTTGCTTTATGTGAAAACAATTTTTGACACAGCTAGTAGGATACATTTCATAGATTTTCACATCAACTTCCTACAATCCACACAACTATGCTTAGGCAAAAATTGAAAATAATTTTTGGTACGTCTAGTAGGGCCCTATCTCACTTGGTCATTCATTCATCGTGTTGAAGAGGTGTCATCATGCCTGCAAAACTAAAGCAAAGAAACCATTGAGTCTCTTGACACAGAGAGAAGTCCTACTGCTATTGGTCCAAACTTCCATGTTCCGCTCATGGTAGAAGGGATTGCAAGGTGAGAAACTCTGTAAGGAGAAGTGATGCATGCATTTCATATAGGGAATTTAGGTTCAATTTGCATTCATTTTTCCCTTCATTTGATTAATTTTAATCACTTTTGCCTTTTATTTTATTTGTTTTTAATATTTTGTATTTTTAGGTTGAATTTATTTATTTCTTTGATTTTTAGGTTGATATTTACTTTCAATCACTTTTTGGAGCATTTAGGAAAGAATGATGATAATTTGAAGGCTTGAAAGTGCAAGTGATCAAATTGAAAAGCAGTGCATTTATCTTTTAGAAGTAGCCCATCTCACAAATTTTCCACAAGTTGTGCCTTTCCACTTGAAGCTATTAGAAGAATTTAAAGAAATTCAAACAATGAATTCCACAGTTAATCCCAGAACTTGAGGGATTTTAGATATTCATGTTGAAGTCCATACAGCAGAAACCATGAAACCATAATCTATTCCACAACTTATGGAATCTGAGCTGTATCTTATTAAAAGATGTGGTCCCTCCAATATACACCACACACCACTCTCCCAATGTGAGTGAGATCATCCTAGCTTATTAAGGCTTCTCTTTAAAGGGTATTTAAGCATCGTATTCTTGCCATCTTAAGGGGGGAAGAGAAATAAAAAGAAAAGAGCTAATATCTTGGATTCTCTTGGTAAAGGAGGACGTTTTAGGAGGCTTCAAGTGTAGAGAACCAGCTTCTTCATCAGTCTAAGTCATTTTTTACATACTTTTTTCCCAATTTTTCAGTTTTTAGTTTTGTTTTATTATTTTCTTTCATCTATTTCTTACTTTTGTTGTAATGAGAAAATAAGTGAATAGTTATTTTTGATTTTAGAGTTAGGTTTGTAAATATTTAAATCAATCACTGGCTCATGTTATATTTATGGGTATTATTGCCTCGATTTGATTTCTTGTGAACTTATGCATGTTTAGCGTAGAGCTCTACTAAATATTGACTTTAAGCACTAATTGATGAACTGAAAAGTGAAAAATTAGTATTGGGTAACTCAAGATCTCAAACTTTTAACTTTAGACCTAAAGATAGGCTAGGGTTTTAAGGGGATATTATAAGATTAATCATTGCTCTTAAAGAGTTTTAGTTAGATTGATCACTATGAGAGTGGGAATTGTCCTATTAAGGCACTCTTCAATTAGCTTGAGAAAGTAATTGAGCAAAGCAATGATACCTTTCTCTATTGGCCAATATTACCCATTAATATAACCATCTTTAGGAAATCATGATTGGTTTATTTATGAAAACCTAACTCTAGAATTGCTTTTATCATATTAGTAATTTAAATTTAGATTCTTGTCATTTAATTAAATTTGCATTTTAATTAACTGATATTTCATTGCTTTAAGTTAGGACTTAATCTTGTGTATTTTCACTTATTTAAATGCAATTTATTCTTAAAATCTCCAATCTCAATTATCAAATGTCTAAATTACCTTAGTGATCAATATTTTAATTTTCATCACAGTGCTCGAGGGAATGGTATTTTCTATACTATTATACGAATCGTGTGCTTGGAGATTTTACACAATAAGTTTTTGACGCTGTTGCTAAGTATCGGAGCTTGAAGTTAAAAAATTGATTACTTAGTTTAGATATTTCTTTTTATATGTTCAGTACTTTTATTTGACTCTACATTTCTTTCTTATTTTCAAGTGAACTTAGGTTTATGAGAAGATCGAAGAATACAACTACCATCTATTTATGGTTCAATCTTAAAATTGAAAAATTGTGTCGAGAGAATAAGAAAAAATCTAAGAGTAGAAAAAAAGCTCTAAAAGAAGGATAATAAAAGCAGAAGCAAAAACAACAAGAAAATATGGAAGATCAAAACAAAGAAGGAAACAATAAGGAGAACAGAAATGATGGTGAAGATGGGAACAATAATGGTGCAAATCAGAATTCAAATAAAAGATGTATAATGGACTATACCTTCCTACGATTTGCAAACGTAAGGTACAATAGACCTATAATCACAGCCAAACAATTTGAATTGAAGATTATGTCAGTCATAATGGTGCAAAATTCTTAGTTTGAGGGTAGACCGTTGAAAAATCCACACCAACATTTGAACAAGTTTCTTACAATATGTAATGCTCAAAGGCAACCAAGAGTTACTGATGATATGATTAGACTAATTCTCTTTTCATTTTATCTCAAAGACAAAGCTTTAGAATGGTATGACTTTCTTGCACCAACTTCTATCACAACTTGTGAACAATTGTCAAAACCTTTCCTTTCTCAATTTTTCCCACCTAGGAAAATGGCTCGCTTGAGGAATCAAATGGTTGCATTTCAAACAAGAGAGGATGAAACTCTTTATGAGTCTTGGATGAGGTTCAAGCAATTAGAGAGAGAATGCCCACATCACCAAATACCTAAGTGGATAATAGTAGAGAAATTTTATAATAGGGTTTCACAATCTATTAGGAGGGCAATTGATTATCAATCTAGAGGAGATTTTATGAGGATGACAGAAGATGAGTGTTATGACTTCCTAGAAAAGCTTGCCTATAACTCTCATTTATGGGGAAATTAGAGGGGAGATGAGCCAAAGAAGGATAGGATCTATAGCTAAATGCTATGACTATGATGAATGCAAAGATTCAAAATTTAACCAAAATAATAAGTGATACAAGCATGAAAAGGAATGCCCCTTCTTCTATAAATCCTCAATAGGCAGCTTATGTTGACGGTACAAGAAGCTGTAAGGTTGAATACTCATCCTATTGAGATGAATGCACAGAAGAGCATACTGCTTATGCAAGTGGTTATCCTCAAAAGCAAATGGAGGATTCACACTTGAACACTTAAACACCTATTTGGAAGAACTACCCAAACTTTGCATGGTCCAACCAAGGCAACCAAGCTCAGAATCCAAGCTACCTTTCTCCATAAAATATACAAAATCAAAGGCAACAATAACATTTTCAACAAGCTAGACCCCCTCAGTAAGGATTTTAACCAAGGAACTCTAATCCTCCGCCACCTCCATCTTCCCAAGAGCAAAAGTCAAAGTTGAAAGCAATAATAGAGTAATTCTTAGCAAGATAAAGCAAGTGGGAGAACAAATATGAAGAGGATATCATATAACTCAATGCAAGGATGGATCAATTATAGTCTCACAACTGAATGCCTGAAAATTAGACCACTTAACATGCAAGTCAGGTACTAAGCTAATGGGAAAACTGTCAAGCATGCATAAGAATCCAATGAAGCACTATAAGGCTATTCTTTTGAGAAGTGGGGGAATATTAAAAAGTGAGAAAAGAGAAAAAGAGCAAGCTAAGGAAAGGAATTAGGTTGAGAAAGAAAATTAGGTAAAAGATAAAGAGGAAGAGAGAGTTAGTAAGAAAAAGGAGGGTGAGAAAAGAGTTGAAAACAAAGCAGAATATGTAGCACAAAAAGCTTATATACCACCACTTCCATTTCCACAAAGATTCCAAAACGTAAAGCTAGACAAGCAATTTGGAAAGTTTTTAGAAGTTTTGAAGACCTTATATGTGAACATTCCTTTCATGAATGCTTTGGCTCAAATGCCAACTTATGCCAAATTCCTGAAGGAAATTTTATCACAAAAAAAAAGGCTTGAAGATTATGAGACTGTGGCCTTAACAAAAGAATGTAGTGCCATTATTCAAAACAAATTGCCATTAAAGCTTAAGGATTTGGGGAGCTTCTCTATCCCCTATTTGATTGGCAATACTTCTATAGATAAGGTCTTATGTGATATTGGGGTAAATGTTAGTCTCATATCTCTATCAATCTGCAAGAAGATAAATGTGGAAGAATTAAAGCCCACTATCATTATACTCTAATTGGCCAACTAGTCAACTAAGTACCTTAATAAAATTCTAGAAAATGTGCCTTTTAGGGTAGGCAAATTCTATGTGTCGATTGACTTTGTGGTGTTAGATATGGGAAAAGGGTGTTTAAATCCCAATTATTTTGGGTAGGCCATTCTTAGCCACAGCTGGAGCCCTCATAGACACTACCATTATACTCTAATTGGCCGATAAGTCAACTAAGTACCTCAATAAAATTCTAGAAAATGTGCCTTTTAGGGTAGGCAAATTCTATGTGTCGATTGACTTTGTGGTGTTAGATATGGGAAAAGGGTGTTTAAATCCCAATTATTTTGGGTAGCCCATTCTTAGCCACAGCTGGAGCCCTCATAGATGTCTAAAATGGCAATTTGACATTGAGAATTGGCAATGAAGAGGTAAAGTTCAAGGTGTTTTGAGCTTTAAAGAAGCCAAGTGAAGTGGATGACTAGTAGAGAGTGGATGTTATAGAGGACACATGAGCACTTCCAAGACAGTGGGGAAAATCTTGCCAAATGGCCTATTTTGGCCAAATATGTTTAAGGATGCTAGGAGATTTGTATTAGCTTGTGATAGATGCTAAAGAACAGGGAACATTACTAAGAGAGATGAAATGCCTTTACAAGGAATCCTAGAAGTTGAGTTGTTAAATGTCTGGGGAACAGATTTCATGGGATGATTTCATCCTTCTTATAGGAATAAGTACATCCTAGTTGTTCTAGATTACGCTTCCAAATGGGTTGAAGACATTGCTTCACCCACAAATGATGCAAGAGTGGTAGTGAAGTTTTTGAAGAAGTTTATTCTCACTAGATTTGGGAATCCAAGAGCCATGATCAGTGATAGAGGCTCTCACTTTTGCAATAATCAATTCGAGAAACTTTTGAGCATATATGGGGTTAAGCATAAGACAGCCACAACTTACCATCCTTAAACAAATGGGTAGGTTGAGCTTTCTAATAAGGAGTTAAATCAAATATTGGAGAAGACTATTAGTAGTTCTAGGAAGGACTAGTGACTAAAGCTGATAATTCATTTTGGAATTACAGAACAACCTTTAAAACCCTAATAGAAACCACACCTTATAGGTTGTGTATGAAAAATCATACCATCTTCCTATGCAACTGGAGCATAAAGCCTACTGGGCCATAAGAAGGTTGGATTTTGATTTGAAGGCGGCTGGCGAAAAGAGACTACTTTAGTTGGATGAGCTAGAAGAGATAAGGTTAGATGCTTACAAAAATGCCAAAATATATAAGGAAAAAATAAAAAAAAAAATGGCATAATGAGCACATAAAAAAGAAGGATTTCAAAAAATGAGATTTGGTCTTGTTATTCAATTCGAGATTAAAGTAATTTCAAGGGAAATTAAAATCCAAATGGTTAAGATCTTCTAAGGTCACCAAAGTGTTTCCTTATGAAACTGCAGAGGTTTGGAGTGAAAAATCTAGTGCAATTAAGGTCGATGCCCAAAGATTAAAGATATACACATCTGTTGAGCCAATTGAGAAAAGAGTCACTTATTTCCTTTCTAATCCTCCATCCTCATATTAATTTGTTGGAGTCAAGCTAATGACTTAAAACAAGTGTTTCTTAGGAGACAACCCAATTTTTTTTATTAAATTCATTCCTTTTTAACTTTATTCTTTTTCCCAAATCTCATTTGTGACATATGCACTTCTTGTGTAGATGCCTTGTATTAACATAGCTTGGTGAAAAAGGTTGTGAATTTGGGGTGCTGTTGAGTTGGATCATCAGCTAATTAGGAAGTCAGCTTTGGCCAATTAGGTACTTTGTATAAAAAATGTAAGCAAATCTTAACTCTAAAGCTAAAATTCTACTGTTCATGCTAATTGTTATTGTTCACCTATTGCATTTTTATTGGCTATTGCAGCCATTTGAGGTTAATTTTAGGTGCTATTTGCTATAAATTCATGTAAAACTTTGATGCTTTAGATACGTTTCATGGGTAAGGCACCAGGGTATTTGGGGAATATTTATTTGTTTTAAAGTTGTGTGTTTTGTGAACTTTCATAATGTCATAGTAGTTAGAATTAAATCTTAAATGTTTCTTATTATGAGAAGTAGTTTCATGAGCAAATTGGTGCTTGATTTGATTTTTAATTTTTTTTATGATAATTTAAGGTGATAAGTATTGTAGGATAAATCACATTTTATGGGGTTTAATAAAATCAAATTTCACTACCAATTTATAATCTTGCAAAAATCTATGCAATAGATTCCATAATTGTCCTCACAACTCATGGAAATAAAAATTTTCAATCTCATTTAACACCTAAACAGATAGTAGGATCTGCACTTGCACCCACAATTTATGGCTCAATGAATTTCAAAGATGTGCAACAAATAAAATTTACTAGATTCAAATATCCCACCCTCACAATCACCAACCCCATCACTTTCCTCTTCTTAGGCATTAACCAATACCTCAACTTCATCATTTGCCCCAGAGATTTCCAACACCATAACTGCCCAAAAGCAATATGCTATATGGGTCACTTACCAACACCAAAATTCCCCCAAATTCACAGAAATCTCCTGAAACACCAATTTCCCCACCACTAACCAAGAAACAAAAGCTCAATGTCACCTCCTTTATTTCCAAATCCCAATTTCCACAGAAATCCATTAACCCACAGCTTAAAAAATGTCTCCCAAAAAATCCTTCAACCGTAACCCTTTTAGAGAAAGGTACAGAGCACTACTCAAGCTCATCCCAAGGACACACCATCACACGTAGGAAGCTCCAAGTCTACCCCTCCCAGGCTAGGAAGTAAATTAAAGGTAAGCTTTACTATACTTTGGCCTGTTAGAGAGGCGTAAATAAAGGAATCACTAGCTTCATAGCTTAGAGAAGTGTTGTAGGATCTACGCATCTTAATAAAATAGTTTTGATAAAAATAGGAGTTCATGATGATATTCTTTCTTATCTTGATAAAATGAGTCTTACTAACTTTGATAAGGTGAACTACCTAATCTATAGGGAGCTAGCAATAGAACTTCTAAGTTCTTTGCAAGTAAGTTTGATATCTTATGATTTTCCTAAACATAAGTTCATTAAAGTTCAAGTGTATAGTAGGGGAAAGAGAGCTTCCAATTGAGAAATTTAATGCTATCTTTGAGTTTCATAATGAGGGATTTACGACCATTCCTAACAAGGAGTATAATGCATATAGTTTTTGGGAGAAAATTGGCCATGACACCCATATTTTTACTACTGGAATGAGCAAGGATACTAAAATCAAAGATTTTACTTTGAAAGTCATTTATAAGATTTTAGCCACACTTTATTTAGGAGAGAAAACAGTCATAGTCCAGTCAATCACTTTGAATTATTTGTGATATGGTACATTGTTAAGGTGTAACGCTGTCACCGTAGGTAGTCCGTATATTCTGCTATTTCGATGACTAATGTCTGTTCGAACAGTCAGACTGTTTGGGACTACACTTAAAATATAGTGAAGAGACATAAATTGAAGGAATAAATGTTAAGAAAATATAGGAAAATAATTTTGGGACTAATTAAAGGTTTATTTAGGTAAAAAAAAAATAACATTAAAGATGTTAAAGAAAATTTAGAGAAAGTAAAATAAAATTTAAGAGAATTTATTAATTGGTACAAAAATAATAATAATAATCCGATGAGTACCACGAAGGGCATTTTTGTAACACCCCTAAGTTCGGTAGTGCGTACTACTGTTCCGGTGACCAGTGTTGTCCGGACAGCTAGGATGCCTAGAACTACACTTCATTATGAGTCAGGAGACATAAAATAATGAAATACAAGAAAAGAAAATATAAGAAAAACAAAGGAAAAATAATAGCAAAGAAATGTAACCAAGTTAAGCGAGCCGAGAACCCTAGCGATGGGTGACCGCATCGGGAAGTCACGGTGTGGACCGTTGACTAGCCCTGGACTACGGGGAACCCTGGAAAATATTTTTAGGACTTAAAGAGACATCAATTGAAGAATAAATATCATTAGAAATATCAAAGAAAAATTAAATAATTAGTACAAAGAAAAGTGAGAAATCGAAAAACGGACAAAACCCGGTATTACCGAAAAATCGGGAATGCAACCCGAACAGGGGTATTATGGTCATTTGACATCCCGAATTGTCTTTTGACCTAAATGTCCATTAAAAATAAATAATATTACACTTGGAAAATATAATGAAAAATTAATTTGGTGGTACCTAATGTAAATAGCAAGAATTAAGGATTTAATGTGGAATAAAAGGAAGTTAAACATATTATATGATTTAAATTAAGTAAGTGGACCACTAAGGATTCTAATATGGATTAAAAATAAGCATAAGTGGGCAGATTACTCCCACTCAAGCATCATCTCCTTCATTTTCTCAACCTTGCCGAAATGGAAAGCTAGGGAAAACTCCATAGCCATTTTGCATGAGCTTGATCCATTCCCTCATTTCACTTCTAATCACCTAAGTTTCTTCATTAAGTTTTATCCCCACATCACAAGGAAGAGTTTGATACTAAAATCAAGAAGTTTAGTCAAGGTTTAATAAGTCCCAACCAAAGGTAAGTTTGTATTTTTGAATATTTCTTTGATAAAGTTTGTATACATGTTATGGGTGTTTGAATTGTGAAGAAAATTTTCAAGTTTGAAGAGTTCTTGATATATCCATTTTTGGACAGCCATGGAGTTGTATGTGTAATGAAATATTCATGCATATATTTGATGAGAAATTATGTTGATTAGGGTGATTTAATGTCCTAGTAAATTATTTCACATGTATATAGTAATTGTGCACTTGGAATGGAAATTGATGAATTGTAGGACACTTTGGCATTGTGGAACAATTCGGCAGCCTTGGGACTCTTTGATGAATGCATGAATTCATGAAGATATTGGCAGAATTATGACATTGAGGATTGATGGATATGTATATAAATTAGTGGTGTAAAGTGTATGTGATAATGAGTAGTGTTTATGTGTATATGTGGTTGTAATTGGACTTTGTAAATTAGAGTTTTATTTGGTGTGTTAAGGATGTTTGTAATCTGCCAAAGTGACTTTAAAGTGAAGTGGTATATGGTTTTGGTAATGTACCAAAACAGAATGGGTAAGAGAGATGGACTTAGAGTAAGGTAAATGTGTAGTTGATACATGTTTATGCAATGTAATTGAGGGCAGTATACATTTTAACCTATAACTTTAAATGTGTAACTCCAATTGGTATGAGACCAATTGGAGGTGAAACTAGGCACAAAATGTGCCAACTTTCATTGAGAAAGCATACCAAAATTCTGGTTGCAAGGTAGCATAAAAAAATGACCAATTCGGATTAAGTGCAAGTGAAACCTGAAAACTGACCATTTGGGCAGTAGTTAGTGTTTAGGCCATAACTCACTCAAAACAGGTCCAATTGACCTGAAATTTTAACCATGAATAGTTAAGACCCATACGTACAAGTCTTATGAAGACACCAAATCCCAGAAATGACCATAAGCAAGTCAAACAGCTTGCACAAGTTCGGGTCCAAAAACTGGCCGAACCAAAGTTGACCAAATTTGACCTAAAGTGACCTAATTTGATGCCATTTGACCACCAATAGTAAAATGACCATAACTTGGCCTACATAACTCAGAATGACCTAAAATTTTGCTCCGCGTTCCATAAGACATAGATCTACAAGTTTGTAGTTTTGACCAAAACCCGAAAACTGAGGGAACTAGGTCGTCCGGTTAGGTCAAACTAGTATACCGGAATCCAGCAAGTTGCATTAAAATGCACTAAACAAGGAAATGAGTTTGGTAAAACGTACCAACCCTAAAACCCTATCGAATATGACATATTAATGACCCTAAAACCTAATTTACCTAGAACGCATCGAGGGTCGGTATATTAAGTGATTAAGCAAATAATAGCTTTCAGTGAATTATTTGTCAAACATTATCGATAGAGACAGTTTAATTTAGTACTGAAACACTTCAAATTGTGTTTCTCAGTTAGACAAAGACTCAGAAAAAGGGAAGGAAATACTGAGTCCAGACCAGGAGACAGTCATCAGAGGTTTGTGCACAACAACTATTTCCTTTGAATTTTTCAATTGAAATGAATTATGACTATTTATACATTATTGTTTTAAATTGTGGAAATGTGTTTGAATGGATATTTATTGCTTGAAAAGCATTGTAAATGATTTGAAACTGTGAGAAATTATTTGAATGATATTGACGGATACTTATTGATTGAAAAGTATTGGAAATGGTTTGAAACCACAGCTATCATGTATATTGATTGTATTCCTCGCTAGCTTGTCTAGTGGGACGAATTGAATTCCCTCTCTGGCTGAAGTGTTGAGGTGTGTGCCTGTTGAGGACGAATTGGATGAGTACTCATATTTTTGCTAGCTAGCTATGTTATTCCTCATTAGTCATCGACTTTTGGGACGAATTGAATACCTCATTAGCCATCGGCTTTTGGGACGAATTGAACCTTGGAACATGATTAAGCTGTGTGTGATTTATTGATATGTATTGTGAGATTGTGAAATGAATTTAAACTCTTATTGACATATACTGTCTTTTGAATTCAACCATGATCTGACTTATTGAAATTTATTGTGATATTGAGAAATGGAGTTTAAATTCTTGTTGACAATTACTGTCTTGAAATTAACTATGGTTTTAAGTATCCACTATTTATATGATTTATGAATTGTGATTTAAATTGTATTTGGTTAATGTTGTGCACCACTGAGACATTGTCTCAGCGATAGCTTTTTATTGCTGTCGCAGGTAGACAGACAGACAGGGCAGCAGACTAGGCTGCTATTACTTCCAGCAAGAGATTTTCGGGTATAATGAGTATACCACATTTTGCATTTTGTACTGTAATGTATGACCACTGTATGTACATATTTTTTTTTGGTTTTGAGCAGTTGTAAATTAAAATTGTACATTGAAGTTATAAAATAAATTATGAGATATTTTGACTTGTAAAAATTGTATTATATTTTCTTTATCTCAGTCCTTGAAAAATTACTGTGAATTTGACTTGAGAAATATGTTGGGTTGAGAAAAATGTTGAAGTTGAGACTTGGAATATATTGAAGTGCTTTTTTACAGGTTTTTTGAAAAACTGTTTTTATCCAAAATACAGATGGCACTCTGCCAAAATTTTTACAGAAATTCCAAATAATCCAAATGAGTTGGCAGTTTCACTTCAGTTCACAAAAGTTTTTAACACCTGTAAATAGTGCTCACCACTGTAAAAGAAGTAAGAAAAGTTTTTAAAATCCCTTGTAGTGTATTTAATGGGTTATCAGTAGACGGAGTTGGTAATTCATTAGGTATACTACGGGATCATGTTATGCCTTACAGAGGGGTAGGGTGTGACATGTTTTAGTGGTATCAGAGCAATGTTTTTAAATTCTGTTTTCACATGTTATTTGAATATTCTTTCTTCATAGTACAACTGCTCAACATCATTGTTTGATACATATGGTACATTGCATTATAAATATGCACTAATGGGAGGAAATCTCCTTGTGTTATTTGTTCAGGAGATCTAAAATCCTCGCATTGACCATGGAAGAGGGTGATCGTTCAGTCGATCAATCTATTAAGGCTGAGGCGTAAGGGGATGCCCCAGGCCTACAAAATGTCAGTGGTTCAAAGACATCGGCCCTGCGATTTCAGCTTTCTCGCTCGATTCAGAGATGGTCGCAATGTTCCAACAAATGGTGGTAATGTACCTACTCAAGTCCCAATCTGAGACACGATGGTACAACCACAATCTCCTACTAGGCAGTATGACAAATTGATGAAATATGGGGCTACAGAGTTCAAGGGGACAGTAGATCCTCTAGAGGCTGAACAGTGGTTAGAAAGGATGGATAGGGTATTCAAGAAACTGCATTGCACAGAGGAGCTCAGATTTGAATACTCTGTATCTTTGTTCTGAGGATGCTTATGGTGGTGGAAAACCATTCCCCACGATGCAGTAGGACTGCAGTGCTAACATGGAATGACTTTCTCGGGAATTGAGACAAATATGTCCCTGATGCTTATGTAGACCAGAAGTTACAAGAATTCCTAAGTCTAAAACAGGGGAACAGATCAGTGGCTGAGTATGAAAGAGAATTTTCCCGTCTGAGCCATTATGCAGTAAGTTTACTTGCTACCAGCAGGGAGAGATGCAAAAGGTTTGGCGGCTTGAAGCCCGATGTCAGTTACAAGTAGTCGGCTTCAAACACACTAATTTATATGAAATTATTTCTCAAGATCTATAGTTAGAAAGAATTGAGTATGAAGCTGATCCTTAGAGAAAGAAATCAGAGAATACATAGAAAAAGGAAAATCAGAGAAACGAGTTCCGGTGGTCCTATTGGAAAGAGGAAGAATTATGGGGACATGGCAGAGGTGGCAAGAAATGCGGTAGGGGAAGATATTCAGGATGAAGCCTCCCTATCCTGGTCGCAGAGTACTGCAGGTTCCTACCCTCCCCGCCAATGTGAGACATATGGAAGAAATCATGGTGGGATCTGCTACAAGGCTATTGGAGCCTGTTATAACTGTGGAGGCACAGGACACTTTGCCAAGGACTGCACCAGTAGTCGCAGAGTTGGACCACCTCCTACTACTGCAGAAGGTCGATTCGAGCCACTCACTAGAAGTTCACAACCACCCAGTAGAGGTAGAGGCAGGGGTAGAGGTAGCCCAGCAGGCAGCCAAGGCACAGTGAAACAATCAGAGCAAGACAGTGCTCCAATCAGAATGTATGCAATGAGACAGAGGGAAGAGGCAGAGACATCTGATGTTGTGGCTGGTACCTTCTCAACTTTTAATCAAGATGTGTTTGTGTTATTTGATCCGGGTTCTACCCATTCTTATGTGAGTGCTAGTATCATTGATTGCATTGCTGTTCCATGTACAAAAATGAACTTTGAGGTGCTAGTAACAAGTCCACTAGGACAGGAAGTCAGGGTTAATAGAATATATAGAGATTGTCCTTTGGTGATCCAAGGACACACTTTTCTGTTTGATCTCATTGAAATGCCCTTCAGAGATTATGATATCATCTTGGGCATGGATTGGTTAGCTAGGCATCATGCCATGATTGACTGTAGGCTGAAGATAGTCACTTTTGGCCTTCCTCGGTACAGTGATGTGGTGATACATGGGGAGAGGCAGTTATTGCCATCAAACATCATTTAATGCACTAGCCGAAAAATGATCGAGAAAGGGGTGTGAAGCCTACTTGGCACATGTGGTAAACACCCAAGTGGGGAGTCGGCATTGAAGGACATCCCTACGATATATGACTTTCGGATGTGTTTCTGATGAATTGCCGTGACTACCTCGGAAGAGAAGTGCGATTTGAAATTAATGTTATGCTCGTGTGGATCCAATCTCCATAACGCCATCTGAGAATGGCACCAGCAGAGTTGAAGGAGTTGAAGATACAATTGCAAGAACTACTTGAAAAGGGCTTCATCCGCCCTAGTGTGTCACCTTGGGAGCACGGTGTTGTTTGTTAAGAAAAGGATGGTACTCTCCGCTTATGCATTGACTACCGACAGTTGAATAAGGTGACAATAAAGAACAGATATCCATTGCCTCGCATTGATGATCTGTTTGATCAGTTGAAGGGTGCAGCTGTATTCTCCAAAATTGATTTGCGATCTGGTTATTATCAGTTGAAGGTGCAAGAACAGAGTATTCCAAAAACTGCTTTCAGAACTCGGTATGGCCACTATGAGTTTCTAGTAATGCCATTCGGGTTAACAAATGCTCCAGCTGCTTTTATGGATCTGATGAACACTATCTTCAGACCATATCTCGATCAATTTGTGGTGGTGTTTATTGATGACATTTTGATATATTCAAGGAATGCAGAGGAGCATGATAGACATCTGCGGATTGTACTTCAGACTTTAAGGGAGAAACAACTATACGCCAAGTTGTCGAAATGTGAATTTTGGCTGAAAGAAATCTTCTTTTTGGGACATGTTGTGTCAACTGAAGGGATCAAGGTAGATTCCAGCAAGGTAGAAGCTATCCTTAATTGGAAGCCGCCAGAACATCACGAATTCGCGATTTTAGGTTTATTTGGATATTACCGTCGGTTTGTGAAGGGATTTTCTATGTTATCTTCTCCATGACCAAACCGCCGGAAAGATGAAAAATTTGGTGGGTGATAAATGCCAGCAAAGTTTTGATGAGTTGAAGAGGTGTTTGACTGAAGCTCCAGTTCTCACTTTACCTACTCCAGGTAAAGAATACATAGTTTATAGTGATGCTTCTCACAATGGGTTAGGCTGTGTACTGATGCAAGATCGGAATGTCATTGCTTATGCATCACGCCAACTGAAACCGCATGAGAGGAACTACCCAACACATGATCTGGAGCTAGCGGCTATTGTTTTTGCTCTGAAGATCTGGAGACACTATTTGTATGGGGAGAAATGCTATATTTACACAGATCATAAGAGCTTGAAGTACTTAGGAACCCAGAAGGAATTAAATTTGAGGCAGAAGAGATGGTTAGAACTCATCAAAGATTATGATTGCTTAATAGACTACCAGCCAGGGAAAGCAAATGTGGTGGCTGACGCCTTAAGTTGCAAGACTATGGCAAGTCTCAGAGTTTCTCCTTTGTCCATGGTATGTGAATTGAAAGCAAAGCATGCCAGTTTAGAGATTGATGATGAGGGACAGACAGTAGTTGCATGGCATGTACAGCCAGTGTTGATTGATCAGATCAGAATGGCTGCTCAGAGTGATGAAAAATATCAGAAGCTACTGAAAGAAGTCCAGCAGGACAAGAAACCTGAATTCTCTGTGAGAGATGATGGTTTATTGCTACATCAGGGCAAAATGTGCGTTCCTAATGATGCTGAATTGAGACAGATCATTATGAAGGAAGCACATGAGTCTCCATTCGCTATGCACCCTGGTGGAACTAAAATGTACAGAGGGCTGAAAGAGCATTATTGTTGGATGGGCATGAAGAGGGATATAGCTGAGTTTGTTTCCAAATGCCTAACTTGTCAGCAAGTAAAGGCAGAACATCAAGTTCCAGCTAGTTTGTTACATCCTTTGTCAGTACCAGAGTGGAAATGGGAACGGATAACTATGGATTTTATTACAGGACTTCCAAGGACACAGAGTAGTAATGATGCAATATGGGTTATAGTTGACAGATTGACTAAGTCTGCTCACTTTTTGCCAGTTCGGATGGACTATAGCCTGGAAAGATTGGCCAGATTGTACATATTTGAGATTGTAAAATTGCATGGAGTGCCAGTATCAATTGTGTCTGACAGAGATCCTAGGTTCACTTCTATATTCTGGGGTAGTCTTCAGAGAGCCCTAGGAACTAGATTGAACTTCAGCACAGCATTCCACCCACAAACAGATGGCCAGTCTGAGAGGGTTATTCAGATATTGGAGGATATGCTACGAGCTTGTGTGATTGAATTTGAAGGTAGTTGGGATACACACTTGCCTTTGATTGAGTTTGCTTATAACAACAGCTACCAATCAAACATTGGGATGCCTCCATATAAAGCATTGTATGGCAGGAAGTGCAGAACTCCCTTATGTTGGGATGAAGTAGGTGAAAGGAAGATGATTGGGCTAGAAATTGTTCAGCAGACAGAGAAAAAGATCAGATTGATTAGAGAAAGACTCAAGGCTGCATCAGACCGTCAGAAGTCCTATGTTGATCTGAAGAGAAGAGATATTGAGTATGCAGTGGGTGATAAAGTATTCCTCAAAGTTTCTCCTTGGAAGAGGATTATGAGATTTGGCAGAAAGGGGAAACTGAGTCCTCGTTTCATCGGACCATATGAGGTTCTGGAAAGAGTGGGTCCTTTGGCATATCGGTTGGCATTACCTCCAGAGCTGGCAAGGATACACAGTGTCTTCCATGTGTCCATGTTAAGGAGGTACAGATCTGACCCATCTCATGTACTATTAGTTGAAGAGATTGAGGTAAATCCAGACCTCTCATATGGGGAAGAACCCATAAAAATTCTGGCATATGAGGTCAAGCAGCTGAGGAACAAACAGATACACCTAGTTAAAGTGCTGTGGAACCATCATTCAGGCCAGGAAGCTACTTGGGAACGTGAAGAGGATATGAGGAAACAGCACCCACAGCTGTTCAGAGACTAATGCTAGGTAAAATTTCGAGATGAAATTTATTTAAGGGAGGGGGGGGGGAGAATTGTAACACCCCTAAGTTCGGTAGTGCGTACTACTGTTCCAGTGACCAGTGTTGTCCGGACTGTTAGTAGTATGCCCTAGAGCATATCATTTAGTATGTATCTTGTACATATTTTTAATAATAAAAGGCATTTCCACTTTTCCGTTTACATAATATATTTATGTGTAATAGAAAAGGTCCATTGATATTTTGTTAGAAATATTATTCTTAAGTTGTTAAGAATATGAGTGACAATATTTCTAGCACAAAGTATCATAAATAGGTTCACAATCGAGGATACTTCATAATAAGGACATGACTTATCCAGAAAGATTGTATTCATGTTTGTTCCCAAGTTATTTATATGAGATATAAATAAGATGGAATGGTGAGTCTCATGCCATATAACAAACTTGATAGGCACTTATAAATGATAAGTAGGCCGAACCAGTGACACTTATGACAAGCACATGGAGTTTACTCTTGTCAATGTTTTGTCATAAATCATATTAGTGCATATAATCTTTAGACACGAGATAACAGTTATCTTGTATATAGGTAGTTTGAGTTTGATCTGCTTTCATACTTGTACTATGTATGGGTATATGGGCATGTGTTGGCTCTGCTAGTTATATATGGAGGTAGGTGTTGATCAAGATGGAATCTGTTCCTCTAAGTAAATAGAGATAAAATCCTATGTTCATTTAATTGTTCTTGATGTTTCAAGTTCTGGCCAGACAGATAGATTTATTCGTAAAAGAGTTTACGATGAGAAAAATCTTTTAATCAAGAACTGGAATTAAAAGAGAACATAATATTCATAGCAAATGGAGTTTGACATAAACCATGACTCGGCTTGAGTTGTGATTTTGTAACAGAGATTCTAGTGCATGGTAACATATGATTATAGGTTCATTTAAGTTAAATCTTATTACTAATTGGGTGGCCATGGCATGCTATGCTAGGTGTTAACCATGGTCTATGAGGTTTATAAAATGATTTAGAGAAATCATTTATGGTAAGAAAGAGTTCTGATGATATTAAGAGTTGATATCATGTCTCATTGCCAATTAGTGATGAGCCTAGTAAGTCACACACATATACAAGTTATCACCTATTTAAATATGATTTAATTAATTAATTAAAGAGTTTAATTGATTAATTAAATAGATTTGGTTTGCAATTAAATTGCAAAGTCCCTAGCATGACTTGAAACCAAATCTAGATTATTGGATGTGTAGTATAAATTAAATTTATATTTAAAGTGTTTAAATATGAATTTAATTGATGAGAAATTAATTAATAGAGATTAATTAATTAATTTATATTTGATATAAATTAATTAGAAGAAGAAAATAATTATTTTGGGTTAAGAACTCAAAATTAAGACACAGGGGCATTTTGGTCATTTCACAGTGTGACACGTGGCACCATGAGATGGTGACACATGGCATAACACATAAGCTTGCCAAATATTTTTTAATCATGTAAGATGATTAAAATCAAGATTAAATATAGGTTTGACACTTGGCACAATGTGATTGGGTCACTTAAACCTAGAGCTAATCAAAAGGTGACATGTGGCTAGGGTTTAATGTGTTAACCTAGCTATTTAAGTGTGGTTATGAAAAGAAAACATAACCAGCAGCCTCTCCTCTCAATTGTCACGCCACTTTGAGCCTCTCCAGCTATTTCTCTTCATCTCTCATCAATTCAAAGAGATTAGCCATCAATCTCTTGAATTAAGAACACTATAAATTGTTTCTAGTGTCCTGTTTACATCTTTAATCTCTTAAAAGGCAGAACTTGATTTTCTAATTAATAGAAAAAGCTTTAGAAGCTATTCAAGGGCTGCCATAGGTGTTCTTGGTGTGGACAAGCTAGAGGGACAACATCTGGTGTCCTGAAGACGAATCTCAAAGGCGCAGACGCTGCAAAGACATCAAGAGGTTAGTGTAATCGTTCTTGATTTAATCTAGGGTTCTAAAATTAATCTGATTAATTTTAAAATCTTAAATGGCAAATACAGATCCAAAAACATATTAAAAGAGTTTTAATATGTTGTTTATTATTGAAATCAAATAGATAAAAATAAATCTTGCATGGTGCATGTGACCCTAGGTGAAAATTTTTGAATTCAATGGTATAATCTTGTGTTTTTCACGCTTCCGTTCCTTCAATTGGTATCAGAGCCACTATATTTGCCATTTAGATTGTTGATTATATAATTTAATTGTGTGTTTGATCATGAGATCAAGAGATTCATTGCTGGTTGGATCATGAGATGTGGTGTCACACATGGAGAAGCCACCATTAGTGGCGGCAACAATGGTTCCATGGGTGATTCAAGGTTTGGCTTTTAATTCTGCAATTGTTGTATGATCTAAGGCCTATTCTTTGACTAATTAAAGTGTTTAATTAGTTGTTTTAATCACACAATTAAATTATGATTCAAATCAGAATTTTAAAAAATGTTTGAATGTGATTCAAATCTGAATTTTAAAAGTTGTTTGAATGAGATTCAAATCTGAATTTTTAAAGTTGTTTGAATCATATTTAAATCTGATTTTTTAAAATTGATTCAATAAAATTCAGATCTGATTTTTTAAAAAATATTTGAATATGATTCAAATCTGATTTTTTAAAAAATGTTTGAATGTGATTCAAATCTGAATTTTTGAAGTTGTTTGAATGTGATTCAAATCTGAATTTTTAAATTTGTTTGAATGAGATTCAAATCTGAATTTTTAAATTTATTTGAATCATATTCAAATCTGGATTTTTAAGTTGAATATGAGATATTCAATTTAATTTAAGAATATATGTTTTATTTAATTGTTAAATAGTGATATGCATGATGGATGATCATGGACTATAAAAGACCAATGTGATTGGATTTATTTCTTTTATGTTTCTTTAGGATTGTAAATTAATTAATTTATTTTAATTTATTTTGGGCATGTATTATTAAGTTTGTAATATTTTTGGGTTGTAATTTCATTTATTTAAGTTCTTGTAAATTCGCCTTGGTATGCCAAGGATTACTATGTAATATTGGATTGCAAGAAGTTCAAGGAGGTCAAGAGCATTGGTGGGACCAGTGGGAGGAATTCAATATCAAGTGTTGATTATGTACTCCTTCAGCAACTCTTGTAAAATGAATGAATGAAATGCACCTAGGAATGCCCTGATTCAATTCTTGGTGGCTCGATTGAATCCCTTAGAAAGTCCATGATCATACCATATTTATTACTTATCCATGAATGCATGAGATGTATGGGAATGTATGCAATTATATGATATATGCATGCTAAATGGATAATGTGCAAAGTGAGACCTTAATAGTAAATAGAATGACCATAAAATCTTCCAAACAAATGATTAAGTTGGAAATGCTATAATTAAAGTAATTATAACATAGGCCCTCCATTGGGGCAATTATTTTAAGAAATTTTAAATAGTTGCATGAGATGCAATTAATTTAAGAGATTTTCTTAAGAATAATTGTTAAGCATGAGATGTTGTAAATATGTAAATGGTTTGGTGGCCAATATTGGATGTACCTGAGGACATTAAAATTATTTGCATAATTACTGGCTCAATGGGATCAACTTAACTAATGCAAGATAAGTCAATAATGGATGTACACAGATTTTGAGAATTAGGGGCTAGGTAAAGGATTGAACCTCACATGAGATGTGATGGGCAAAGAGTTGCTCACTTATAGTTTATTGTAATTCCAATAATGGATGTACCTGAGGATGATCAATAGAATTATAAGAATTCAATCACCCACTAGAAATCCATCCAACTAAGATTTCCGTTTTCTACTTTGGAAGTGTAGGATTCGCTAAGTTAGTGGGAGGACCAATTTGATTAAAAGACCATAATCATATTTGGTTAATTACATGATACATTTACTAATTAATCTGGTTATTTCTGCAATTAATTTTCTGATAATAATGAGCACAGAACAACCACCACCATCCAATATCCTTGCAAGCATACTTGATCGCAATAGGTTGACAGGACCTAATCTGTCTGATTGGCTAAGAAATTTGAAACTTGTCCTGAACCTTGAACATATAGGATATGTTCTAGATTCAAATGTTCCTGGTCCCTTACCTCCAGAGGCCACACAAGAGGAACATGAAACTTTGGACAAGTGGAAGGAGCATGATATGAGAGCTAAGTGTTACATGCTTGCTTTTATGAGTAATGAGTTACAGAAGCAACATGAGAACATGCAGAGTGCGAGTGAGATCCTCCTTCACCTACAAGAGTTGTATGGTGAGCACAGCAGGAATGCTAGGTATGAGATATCTAGACAGTTATTCCGTATGAGGATGTCTGAGGGACAGAATGTTGGGGATCATGTCCACAAGATGATTGGTGATTGAGCGGTTGGAACATCTTGACTTCCACATGGATTTCCAACTACTAACGGATTTGATCCTTCAGTCCCTTCCTGAGTCTTTTGGGAATTTTGTGACAAATTTCCATATGACTAAACAGGAATGCACCTTAGCTGAATTACTCAACATGCTGGTTATTGCCCAAAAGAATATGCCAGGTAATAAAGGAAAAGAGGTAGCTTTGGTTGCATCTTCTTCTGCTGGAAAGTCCAACAAGAAGAAAGGCAATAAGAAAAAGAAACCTCAGATTCATGGTCCTTCCAAGAAAATAGCTAAGCAGAAAGGAAGACTAAAGCTGATGAAGGCAAAGGAAAGTGTTTCCACTGCCAACAGGAAAGTGTTTCCATTGCCAATAGGAAAGTGTTTCCATTGCCAATAGGAAAGTGTTTCCATTGCCAGTAAGAAAGTGTTTCCACTAGCCAGAGTATAGCAATCTGAATGAATGCAATGCCATGGTGAAAACCAACTCAAGTTCAAAATATATTTGGCACTTAAGGTTATGTCATGTTGCAGAAGATAGGATTGCAAAATTGGAGAAAATGGGGATTCTATCCTCATTGGGCTCTGAGCCTACTCCAACTTGTGAATCTTGCCTTCAAGGCAAAATGACTAGATCACCCTTTGTTGGACAAGGGCTAAGAGCTGAAAAATATTTTGGAGCTAATACATAGTGATGTATGTGGTCCATTTAAAGAAATGGCTAGAGGGGGTTTTCATTATTTTATTACCTTTACTGATAATAAATCAAGGTTTGGGTATTTGTATTTGATGAAATACAAACATGAATCTTTTGAAAAGTTCAAAGAATTTAAATCTGAAGTAGAAAATCAAACAGGAAAGAATATTAAAGCTCTTCGATCAGATCGTGGAGGTGAATATTTGAGTACTAAATTTGATGAATACTTGAGAGAGTATGGCATTGTTTCTCAGCTGACTCCTCCAGGAACGCCACAGCTGAATGGTGTATCTGAAAGGAGAAATCGTACCCTATTGGATATGGTACGTAGTATGATGAGCTATACTAATATGCCAATCTCCTTTTGGGGATTTGCATTAGAATCAGCTTTGTATATTCTGAATAGGATTCCATTAAAATCAGTTTCTTCCACACCTTATGAGATATGGTATGGAAGAAAACCAAGTCTTAAGCATGTTAAGATTTGGGGTTGTCCAGCTTATATCAAAAAGCTGAACACTGATAAATTGGAGACCAGGATCGAGAAGAGGTCGATTTGTTGGATATCCAAAAGATAGTTTTGGATATTATTTTTATTGCCTACTTCACAAAGGTTGTGATAAGTAGAGATGCCACATTTCTTGAATAACAGTTTGTTCAAGAAGGAGGCAAAGGAAGGCAAATAGAGTTAGAATTGGAGAATTACGACCAACCAGCATCGGATGGATATAGATCCATCTAGTCAACCTATACCCATTGATGAAACATCTACACTGTTGTTCCTCGTAGAACAATTAGGGTATCTCACCCACCAGTGAGATATGATTTCCTTCATGAAGAAGAACAAGAGTTGTCTACTCATGAAGAAGTAGATCATGGAGATGATCCACTTACCTATGAAGAAGCTATATCAGATATAGACTCTTCAAAATGGATTGATGCTATGAAATCCGAGATTGATTCCATGTATAAGAATCAAGTTTGGGATCTTGTTGACCCACCTGAAGGTATTGTACCTATAGGGAACAAATGGGTTTTCAAGAAGAAAATTGGTTCTGATGGAAAGGTAGAGACCTATAAGGCAAGGCTAGTAGCGAAAGGGTTTCGCCAAAGGCAAGGAATAGACTATGAGGAGACTTTCTCGCCTGTTGCCATGCTTAAATCAATTAGGATTTTATTAGCAATAGCAGCATACTATGATTATGAGATTTGGCAGATGGATTTCAAAACAGCTTTTCTCAATGGATACATTGAAGAAAACATTTTCATGGAACAACCTAGGGGATTTGAATCCCAAGATGGTTCCAAGGTATGCAAGCTAAAGCGATCTATTTATGGGTTGAAACAAGCTTCGAGGAGTTGGAACATCCGTTTTGATGAAGCCATTAAATCCTTTGGTTTTATCAAAAATGAGGATGAGCCATGTTTATATAAGAAGGTTAGTGACAGTGCTATCACTTTCCTTATCTTATATGTGGATGACATACTGTTGATGGGTAATGATACAGGTATGTTGACGACTATAAAGGTATGGTTGTCAAATACATTCTCCATGAAAGACTTAGGGGAGGCAACCTATATTCTTGGGATTCGCATCTATAGAGATAGAGCGAAAAGAATAATTGGTTTATCCCAAAGTCTATACTTGGAAAAGGTGTTAAAAAGGTTTAACATGCTTAATTCCAAGAGAGGATTGTTACCAGTGAGACATGGTATCCACCTTTCTAAAGAGATGTCTCCAAAGACACCTGAAGAAAGAGATAAGATGGCCAGGATTCCATATGCTTCGGCTATTGGAAGTTTAATGTATGCAATGTTGTGTACTAGGCCGGATATCGCATATGCTGTTAGTTTGACTAACAGGTATCAATCCAATCCAGGTTTGGAACACTGGATAGCTGTCAAGAATATCCTTAAGTACTTGAGAAGAACTAAGGATTTATTCTTGATTTATGGAGGTGGAGACTTGCAATTGGATGGTTATACTGATTCTGATTTCCAATCAGATATTGATGATAGAAAGACTACCTCTGGATATGTGTTCATTTGTAATGGAGGTGCAGTCAGTTGGAAGAGTTCCAAACAGAGCACGACTGCAGATTCCACTCGAGGTGAGTATATTCTGCATCGAGATCCGCAAAGGAAGCTGTTTGGATAAAGAAGTTCGTGACAGAACTTACAGTAGTTCCTTCCATTGAGTCAGCAGTTCCATTACACTGTGACAACAATGGAGCAGTCATACAGGCTAAGGAACTAAGGTCTCACCCAAAAGCCAAACACATAGAAAGGCACTACCACATTATCAGACATATAGTTGGGCAAAGGCGATATAGCCATGCAGAAAAATAACATCAGCTGAAAAAAATTCAGCTGATCCATGCACTAAGCCTTTGACACAAGCTCAGTTAGACTGACATCTTGAGAAGATGGGTCTAAGGTATTGTAATGAATGGCTCTAGTGCTAGTGGGAGATTGTTAGTAGTATGCCCTAGAGCATATCATTTAGTATGTATCTTGTACATATTTTTAATAATAAAAGGCATTTCCACTTTTCCGTTTACATAATATATTTATGTGTAATAGAAAAGGTCCATTGATATTTTGTTAGAAATATTATTCTTAAGTTGTTAAGAATATGAGTGACAATATTTCTAGCACAAAGTATCATAAATAGGTTCACAATCGAGGATACTTCATAATAAGGACATGACTTATCCAGAAAAATTGTATTCATATTTGTTCCCAAGTTATTTATATGAGATATAAATAAGATGGAATGGTGAGTCTCATGCCATATAACAAACTTGATAGGCACTTATAAATGATAAGTAGTATGAACAAGTGACACTTATGACAAGCACATGGAGTTTACTCTTGTCAATGTTTTGTCATAAATCATATTAGTGCATATAATCTTTAGACACGAGATAACAGCATGCTTATCTTGTATATAGGTAGTTTGAGTTTGATACTGCATTCATACTTGTACTATGTATGGGTATATGGGCATGTGTTGGCTCCTGCTAGTTATATATGGAGGTAGGTGTTGATCAAGATGGAATCTGTTCCTCTAAGTAAATAGAGATAAAATCCTATGTTCATTTAATTGTTCTTGATGTTTCAAGTTCCTGGCCAGGACAGATAGATTTATTGAAAAGAGTTTACGATGAGAAAAATCTTTTAATCAAGAACTGGAATTAAAAGAGAACATAATATTCATAGCAAATGGAGTTTGACATAAACCATGACTCCAGCTTGAGTTGGGATTTTATAACAGAGAGATTCTAGTGCATGGTAACATATGATTATAGGTTCATTTAAGGTAAATCTTATTACTAATTGGGTGGCCATGGCATGCTATGCTAGGTGTTAACCATGGTCTATGAGGTTCATAAAATGATTTAGAGAAATCATTTATGGTAAGAAAGAGTTCCGATGATATTAAGAGTTGATATCATGTCTCATTGCCAATTAGTGATGAGCCTAGTAAGTCACACACATACACAAGTTATCACCTATTTAAATATGATTTAATTAATTAATTAAAGAGTTTAATTGATTAATTAAATAGATTTGGTTTGCAATTAAATTGCAAAGTCCCTAGCATGACTTGAAACCAAATCTAGATTATTGGATGTGTAGTATAAATTAAATTTATATTTAAAGTGTTTAAATATGAATTTAATTGATGAGAAATTAATTAATAGAGATTAATTAATTAATTTATATTTGATATAAATTAATTAGAAGAAGAAAATAATTATTTTGGGTTAAGAACTCAAAATTAAGACACAGGGGCATTTTGGTCATTTCATAGTGTGACACGTGGCACCATGAGATGGTGACACATGGCATAACACATAAGCTTGCCAAATATTTTTAATCATGTAAGATGATTAAAATCAAGATTAAATATAGGTTTGACACTTGGCACAATGTGATTGGGTCACTTAAACCTAGAGCTAATCAAAAGGTGACATGTGGCTAGGGTTTAATGTGTTAACCTAGCTATTTAAGTGTGGTTATGAAAAGAAAACATAACCAGCAGCCTCTCCTCTCAATTGTCACGCCACTTTGAGCCTCTCCAGCTATTTCTCTTCATCTCTCATCAATTCAAAGAGATTAGCAATCAATCTCTTGAATTAAGAACACTATAAATTGTTTCTAGTGTCCTGTTTACATCTTTAATCTCTTAAAAGGCAGAACTTGATTTTCTAATTAATAGAAAAAGCTTTAGAAGCTATTCAAGGGCTGCCATAGGTGTTCTTGGTGTGGACAAGCTAGAGGGACAACATCTGGTGTCCTGAAGACGAATCTCAAAGGCGTAGACACGCTGCAGCACATCAAGAGGTTAGTGTAATCGTTCTTGATTTAATCTAGGGTTCTAAAATTAATCTGATTAATTTTAAAATCTTAAATGGCAAATACAGATCCAAAAACATATTAAAAGAGTTTTAATATGTTGTTTATTATTGAAATCAAATAGATAAAAATAAATCTTGCATGGTGCATGTGACCCTAGGTGAAAATTTTTGAATTCAATGGTATAATCTTGTGTTTTTTACGCTTCCGTTCCTTCACGGACAGCTAGGATGCCTAGAACTACACTTCGTTATGAGTGAGGAGACATAAAATAATGAAATACAGGAAAAGAAAATACAAGAAAAACAAAGGAAAAATAATAGCAAAGAAATGTAACCAAGTTAAGCGAGCCGAGAACCCTAGCGATGGGTGACCGCACCGGGAAGTCACGGCGTGGACCGTTGACTAGCCCTGGACTGCGGGGAACCCTGGAAAATATTTTTAGGACTTAAAGAGACATCAATTGAAGTATAAATATCATTAGAAATATCAAAGAAAAATTAAATAATTAGTACAAAGAAAAGTGAGAAATCGAAAAACGGATAAAACCCGGTATTACCGAAAAATCGGGAATGCAACCCGAACAGGGGCATTATGGTCATTTGACATCCCGAATTGTCTTTTGACCTAAATGTCCATTAAAAATAAATAATATTACACTTGGAAAATATAATGAAAAATTAATTTGGTGGTACCTAATGTAAATAGCAAGAATTAAGGATTTAATGCGGAATAAAAGGAAGTTAAACATATTATATGATTTAAATTAAGTAAGTGGACCACTAAGGATTCTAATATGGATTAAAAATAAGCATAAGTGGGCAGATTACTCCCACTCAAGCATCATCTCCTTCATTTTCTCAACCTTGCCGAAATGGAAAGCTAGGGAAAACTCCATAGCCATTTTGCATGAGCTTGATCCATTCCCTCATTTCACTTCTAATCACCTAAGTTTCTTCATTAAGTTTTATCCCCACATCACAAGGAAGAGTTTGATACTAAAATCAAGAAGTTTAGTCAAGGTTTAACAAGTCCCAACCAAAGGTAAGTTTGTATTTTTGAATATTTCTTTGATAAAGTTTGTATACATGTTATGGGTGTTTGAATTGTGAAGAAAAATTTTCAAGTTTGAAGAGTTCTTGATATATCCATTTTTGGACAGCCATGGAGTTGTATGTGTAATGAAATATTCATGCATATATTTGATGAGAAATTATGTTGATTAGGGTGATTTAATGTCCTAGTAAATTATTCCACATGTATATGGTGATTGTGCACTTGGAATGGAAATTGATGAATTGTAGGACACTTTGGCATTGTGGAACAATTCGGCAGCCTTGGGACTCTTTGATGAATGCATGAATTCATGAAGATATTGGCAGAATTATGACATTGAGGATTGATGGATATGTATATAAATTAGTGGTGTAAAGTGTATGTGATAATGAGTAGTGTTTATGTGTATATGTGGTTGTAATTGAACTTTGTAAATTAGAGTTTTATTTGGTGTGTTAAGGATGTTTGTAATCTGCCAAAGTGACTTTAAAGTGAAGTGGTATATGGTTTTGGTAATGTACCAAAACAGAATGGGTAAGAGAGATAGACTTAGAGTAAGGTAAATGTGTAGTTGATACATGTTTATGCAATGTAATTGAGGGCAGTGTACATTTTAACCTATAACTTTAAATGTGTAACTCCAATTGGTATGAGACCAATTGGAGGTGAAACTAGGCACAAAATGTGCCAACTTTCATTGAGAAAGCATACCAAAATTCTGGTTGCAAGGTAGCATAAAAAAATGACCAATTCGGATTAAGTGCAAGTGAAACCTGAAAACTGACCATTTGGGCAGCAGTTAGTGTTTAGGCCATAACTCACTCAAAACAGGTCCAATTGACCTGAAATTTTAACCATGAATAGTTAAGACCCATACCTACAAGTCTTATGAAGACACCAAAGCCCAGAAATGACCATAAGCAAGTCAAACAGCTTGCACAAGTTCGGGTCCAAAAACTGGCCGAACCAAAGTTGACCAAATTTGACCTAAAGTGACCTAATTTGATGCCATTTGACCAGCAATAGCAAAATGACCATAACTTGGCCTACATAACTCAGAATGACCTAAAATTTTGCCCCGCGTTCCATAAGACATAGATCTACAAGTTTGTAGTTTTGACCAAAACCCGAAAACTGAGGGAACTAGGTCGTCCGGTTAGGTCAAACTAGTATACCGGAATCCAGCAAGTTGCATTAAAATGCACTAAACAAGGAAATGAGTTTGGTAAAACGTACCAACCCTAAAACCCTATCGAATATGACATATTAATGACACTAAAACCTAATTTACCTAGAACGCATCGAGGGTCAGTATATTAAGTGATTAAGCAAATAATAGATTTCAGTGAATTATTTGTCAAACATTATCGATAGAGACAGTTTAATTTAGTACTGAAACACTTCAAATTGTGTTTCTCAGTTAGACAAAGACTCAGAAAAAGGGAAGGAAATCTCGAGTCGGACAGAGCGATCATCGAGGTTTGCGCACAACAACTATTTCCTTTGAATTTTTCAATTGAAATGAATTATGACTATTTATACATTATTGTTTTAAATTGTGGAAATGTGTTTGAATGGATATTTATTGCTTGAAAAGCATTGTAAATGATTTGAAACTGTGAGAAATTATTTGAATGATATTAACGGATACTTATTGATTGAAAAGTATTGGAAATGGTTTGAAACCACAGCTATCATGTATATTGATTGTATTCCTCGCTAGCTTGTCTAGTGGGACGAATTGAATTCCCTCTGTCACACCCTACCCCTCTGTAAGGCATAACATGATCCCGTAGTATACCTAATGAATTACCAACTCCGTCTACTGATAACCCATTAAGTACACTACAAGGGATTTTAAAAACTTTTCTTACTTCTTTTACAGTGGTGAGCACTATTTACATGTGTTAAAGACTTTGGTGAACTGAAGTGAAACAACTAACTCATTTGGTTTATTTGGAATTTCTGTAAAAATTTTGGCAGAGTGCCATCTGTATTTTGGACAAAACAGTTCTTCAGAAAACCTGTAAAAAGCACTTCAATAGTTTTTCCAAATCTCAACTCCAGTACATTTCTCAACACAACAGTTTATCAACTCAATTCCATAGAAATTCTTCAAAGTCTGAGATAAGGAAATATAATACAATTTTCACAAGTCAAATAACTCATAATTAATTTACAACTTCAAGGTACAATTTGAATTTACAACTGCTCAAAACCAAAAACAAAATGTACATACAGTGTCATACATTATAGTACAAAATGCAAAATATTGGTATACTCATTATACCAGGTAATCCCTCGCTGGATGTATATGCAGCCTAGTCTGTACATGCTGTCTCTCTACCTGCGACAGCAATAAAAAGCTATCGCTGAGACAATGTCTCAGTGGTGCACAACATTAACCAAATACAATTTAAATCATAATTCATAAGTCATGTAAATAGTGGATACTTAAAACCATAGTCAAATTCAAGATAATAAAGGTCAATAAGAATTTAAACTCCATTTCTCAATATCACAATAGATTTCCATAAGTCAGATCATGTTTGAATTCAAAAGACAGTATATGTCAATGAGAGTTTAAATCCATTTCACAATCTCACAATACATATCAATAAATCACACACAGCTTAATCATGATCCATAGTTCAATTCATCCCAAAAGCAAATGGCTAATGAGGTATTCAATTCGTCCCAAAAGTCGATGACGAATGAGGAATAACATAGCTAGCTAGCAAAAATATGAGTACTCATCCAATTCGTCCTCAACAGGCACACACCTCAACACTTCAGCTAGAGAGGGAATTCAATTCGTCCCACTAGACAAGCTAATGAGGAATACAATCAATATACATGATAGCTGTGGTTTCAAATCATTTCCAATGCTTTTAAATCAATAAGTATCCATCAATGTCATTCAAACAATTTCTCACAGTTTCAAATCGTTTACAATGCTTTTCAAGCAATAAATATTCATTCAAATACATTTTCACAATTTAAAACAATAATATACAAATAGTCAATATTTATTTCAATTGAAAATAATTCAAAAGAAATAGTTGTTGTGCACAAACCTCTGATATTTGTCTCCTGGTCCTGACTCAGTATTTCTTTCCCTTTTGCTGAGTCCTTGTTAATTGAGAAACACAATTTGAAGTGTTTCAGTGCTAAATTAATTTGCCTCTAACGATAATGTTCGATAAATAATTCACTGAATACCTTTATTTGCTAAGTCACCTAATATACCGACCCTCGACGTGTTCTAGGTAATTTAGGTCTTAGTGTCATTAATATGTCATATTCGATAGGGTTTTAGGTTTGGTATGTTTTACCAAAGTCATTTCCTTGTTTAGTGCATTTTAATGCAAATTGCTGGATTCTGGGACACTAGTTTGACCTAGTCGGACGGCCTAGTTCCCTCGATTTTCGGGTCTCGGTCAAAACTACAAACTTGTAGATTTAGGTCTTATGGACCGCGGTGCAAAATTTTAGGTCAATCCGAGCTAAGTAGACCAAGTTATGGTCATTACACTATTGCTGGTCAAATGGCATCAATTAGGTCATTTTTTTGGTCAATTTGGTCAACTTTGGTTCGGCCAGTTTTTGGACCCGAACTTGTGCAAGTTGTTTGACTTGCTTATGGTCATTTCTGGGTTTTGGTGTCTTCATAAGACTTGTAGGTATGGGTCTTAACTATTCATGGTTAAAATTTCAGGTCAATTGAACCTGTTTTGAGTGAGTTATGGCCTAAACACTCACTGCTGCCCAATTGGTCATTTTTCAGGTCCTAATTGCACCTAATCCGAATTGGTCATTTTCTTAGGTCACCTTGCAAGCAGAATTTTGGTATGTTTTCTCAATGAAAGTTGGCACATTTTGTGCCTAGTTTCACCTCCAATTGGTCTCATACCAATTGAGGTTACACATTTAAACTTATTGGTCTATTTGCACACTGCCCTCTATATGCCTTTCAAACTCCAATTCAAACACATATTTAACTTGCAATTTGTTTACTTCCCTACCAATCTGTTTTGGTACATTACCAAAAGCATATTTTACTTTACACTAACATTACTTTGGGCAGATTACAATTACCCTCAACACACCAAATATAATTCACATTTACAAGTTCTAAATACCATTACATACACACCTAACCATTACAAATCTTACATACACTTTACAATATCAATCTCCATACATATCCATCAATCCTTTTAGGTCAATATTCTGCCTACACTTCCATGAATACATACAATTATTCAAGTGTCCCCAAGCTGCCGCAAACCTTCTTCAACACCACATTGCCCTACAATTCATCAATTCTCATTCAAGTGCCAAAATCACCATATAAACATGAAGTAATTCACTAGGATATTAAATCACCATGATCAACATTATTTCTCATCAATTATATGCACAATTATCTCATCAAAAACGTGACTCCATGGCTGTCCAAAATGAAAACAACAATAACTCTTCAAACTCAAAATTTTCCAACACAAAACCAATACCCATAACATGCACACAAAACTTAACAAAGGAATTCTAAAAAATGTAAACTTACCTTTGATTGTATCTTGCTAAACCTTCACCAAACTTCTCAAATTTGGTATCAATATCTTCCTTGTGATGTGTAGACAAAGTTTTATGAAGGAACTCAAGTGATTAGAAGTGAAATGAGTGGTTAGATGAGCTTGCATGAAAAACGGCTATGGTGTTTCCTCTCACCTTCATTCACGGCAATGTTGAGATAACTTTGAGGAAGATGAAGTTCAGCTGGTTAGTGGACTTGCATCAGCACCTTTTTATGTTTAATTAAATCTTTAGTGGTCCACTAACAAAGTTTAAATCATATAATAAGGTAATTGTTCATTTATTCCACATTTAACCAATGATTTTAGCTATTTACTTTAGGTACCACTAAATTAATTTTTCCTTTTATTTTCTAAGTGTAACACTATTTATTTTTAATGGACATTTAGGTCAAAAGACACTTTGGGATGTCAAATGACCATAATGCCCTGTTCGTTGCATTCGATTTTTGATAACAAGTATTTTGTCCTTTTTGGTTTCTCACTTTTCTTTGTACTAATTATTTAATTTTTCTTTGATCTTTCTAATGATATTTGTTCTTCAATAAGGTTCTATTTAAGTCCTAAAAATGTTTTCCAGGTTCCATGATCCGAGGCGATCCAACGGTCCACGCCGTAGCTTCGGTCTGATCACCCATCGTTAGGTTTCACTCGTTTAACTTGATCACATTTCTTTGCTATTATATTTCCTTTGTTTTTCTTGTATTTTCTTTTCTTGTATTTCATTATTTTATGTCTCCTCACTCATCTTGAAGTGTATTTCTAGTCATCCTAGCTGTCCAGGACAACATCGGTCACCGGAGCAATGAACGCACTATCGAACTTAGGGTGTTACAATTCTCTCCCCCTTAAAATAAATTTCGTCTCGAAATTTTACAGCATTAGTCTCTGAACAGTGTGGGTCTGTCTCCTCATATCCTCTTCACGTTCCCAAGTAGCTTCTGGCGAATGATGGTTCCACAAAGACTTTAACTAGGTGTATCTGTTTGTTTCTCACCGCTTCACCTCATAAGCGGAATTTTTATGGGTTCTTCCTCATATGAGAGGTCTGGATTTACTTCAATCTCTTCAACTGACAGTACATGAGATGGGTCTGATCTGTACCTCCTTAACATGGATACATGGAAGACACTGTGTATCCTTGCTAGCTCTGGAGGTAATGCCAACCGATATGCCAAAGGACCCACTCTTTCCAGAACCTCATATGGTCCGATGAAACGAGGACTCAGTTTCCCTTTTCTGCCAAATCTCATAATCCTCTTCCAAGGAGAAACTTTGAGGAATACCTTATCACCCACTGCGTACTCAATATCTCTTCTTTTCATATCAACATAGGTCTTCTGACGGTCTGATGCAGCCTTGAGTCTATCTCTGATCAATCTGATCTTTTCCTCTGTCTGCTGGACAATTTTTGGCCCAATCATCTTCCTTTCACCTACCTCATCCCAACATAAAGGAGTTCTGCACTTCCTGCCATACAAAGCTTCATATGGAGGCATCCCTATGCTTGATTGGTAGCTGTTGTTATAAGCAAACTCAATCAAAGGCAAGTGTATATCCCAACTACCTTCAAATTCAATCACACAAGCCCGTAGCATATCCTCTAATATCTGAATAACCCTCTCGGATGGCCATGCATGCATGGGTGGAATCTTTGTCTTTGAAGTTCAATCTAGTTCCTAGGGCTCTCTGAAGACTACCCCAGAATTTAGAAGTGAACCTAGGATCTCTGTCAGACACAATTGATACTGGCACTCCATGTAGTTTTACAATCTCATATATGTACAATCTGGCCAATCTTTCCAGGCTATAGTCCATCCGAACTGGCAAAAAGTGAGCAGACTTGGTCAATCTGTCAACTATAACCCATACTGCATCATGACTACTCTGTGTCCTTGGAAGTCCTGTAACAAAATCCATAGTTATTCGTTCCCATTTCCACTGCATCGACAAAGGATGTAACAAACCACTGGAACTTGATGTTACGCCTTTACTTGCTGACAAGTTAGGCATTTGGAAACGAATCCAGCTATATCTCTTTTCATGCCCATCCACCAGTAATGCTCTTTCAGCCCTCTGTACATTTTAGTTCCACCAGGGTGCATAGCAAATGGAGACTCATGTGCTTCCTTCATAATGACTTGTCTCAATTTCACATCACTAGGAACGCACATTCTACCCTGATGTAGCAATAAACCATCATCTCTCACAGAGAATTCAGGTTTCTTACCCTGCTGGACTTCTTTCAGTAGCTTCTGATACTTTTCATCACTCTGGCGACCATTACGATCGATCAATCAACACCTTGTACATGCCATGCAACTACCGTCATCCCTCATCATCAATCTCTAAACCGGCATCTTTGTGCTTTCAATTCAGAGACCATGGACAAAGGAGAAACTCTGAGACTTGCCATAGTCTTGCGACTTAAGGCGTCAGCCACCACATTTGCTTTCCCTGGCTGATAGTCTATTAAGCAATCATAATCTTTGATGAGTTCTAACCATCTCCTCTGCCTCAAATTCAATTCCTTCTGGGTGCCTAAGTACTTCAAGCTCTTGTGATCTGTGTAAATGTAGCATTTCTCCCCATACAAATAGTGTCTCGGATCTTGAGCAAAACAATAGCTGCTAACTCGAGATCATGTGTTGGGTAGTTCCTCTCATGCGATTTCAGCTGGCGTGATGCATAAGCAATGACATTCCAATCTTGCATCAGTACACAGCATAGCCCATTGTGAGAAGCATCACTATAAACTGTGTATTCTTTACCCGGAGTAGGTAAAGTGAGGACTGGAGCTTGATCAAACACCTCTTCAACTCATCAAAACTTTGTCGACATTTATCATCCACTGAAATTTCACATCTTTTCAGCGGCTTAGTCGGTGGAGAAGATAACATAGAAAATCCCTTCACAAACCGGCGGTAATATCCAGCTAAACCTAGCTGCGAATTTACGTGATGTTCTGGCTTCAATTAAGGATAGCTTCTACCTTGCTGGAATCTACCTTGATCCCTTGGTGACACAACATGTCACAAAAATGAGATTTCTTTCAGTCAAAATTCACACTTCGACAATTTGGCGTACATTTGTTTCTCCCTTAATGTCTGCAGTACAATCCAAATATGTCTGTCATGCTCCTCTGCATTCCTTGAATATATCAAAATGTCATCAATAAACACCACCACAAATTGATCAAGATATGGTGCGAAGATAGTGTTCATCGGATCCATGAAAGCATTGGAGCATTTGTTAACCGAATGGCATTACTAGAAACTCATAGTGGCCATACCGAGTTAAGCGCTTTTGGAATACTCTGCTCTTGCACCTTCAACTGATAATAACCAGATCGCAAATCAATTTTGGAGAATATAGCTGCACCCTTCAACTGATCAAACAGATCATCAATGCGAGGCAATGGATATCTGTTCTTTATTGTCACCTTATTCAACTGCCTGTAGTCAATGCATAAGCGGAGAGTACCATCCTTCTTCTTAACAAACAACACTGGTGCTCCCCAAGGTGACACACTAGGGCGGATGAAGCCCTTTTCAAGTAATTCTTGCAACTGTATCTTCAACTCCTTCAACTCCGCTGGTGCCATTCTGTATGGCGTTATGGAGATTGGATCCACACCAGGCAGAACATTAATTTCAAACTGCACTTCTCTTTCCGGAGGTAATCCTGGCAATTCATCAGGAAACACATCTGGAAAGTCATGTACTGTAGGGATGTCCTTCAATGTTGGACTCCCCACTTGGGTGTCTACCACATGTGCCAAGTATGCTTCACACCCCTTTCTGATCATTTTCCTGGCTAGTGCAGCCAAAATGAGGTTTGATGGCAATAACTGCCTCTCCCCATGTATTACCACATCACTATACTGAGGAAGGCCAAAAGTGACTGTCTTCAACCTACAGTTAATCATGGCATGATGCCTAGCTAACCAATCCATGCCCAAGATGATATCATAATCTCTGAAGGGCATTTCAATGAAATCAGATAGGAAAGTGTGTCCTTGGATCACCAAAGGACAATCTTTATACATTCTATTAACCCTGACCTCCTGTCCTAACGGACTTGTTACTAGCACCTCAAAGTCCATTTTTGTACATGGAACAGCAATGCAATCAATGATGCTAGCACTCACACAAGAATGGGTAGAACCTGGATCAAATAACACAAACACATTCTGGTTAAAAGTTGAGAAGGTACCAGCCACAACATCAGATGTCTCTGCCTCTTCCCTCTGTCTCATGGCATAGACTCTGACTGGAGCACTATCTTGCTCTGAGTGTTTTATTGTGCCTTGGCTGCCTGCTGGGTTACCTCTACCCCTGCCTTTACCTCTGTGTGGGGGTGAGGAGCGTGAGGCGAAATATCATCCATTAGAATTATATAAAATGCACCAGGTAATGCCCAGGAAAGATGGTGGAGTCACAATGGTCTCACTTAAGTACCACCTCCTTAGACAGCATTTCCTAGACATGCACTTCATACAATCCTAATAGAATCAAACCACTGGTAAGTACCGTCTTCCCATAACACTACCACGGTACTAAGGATTTATGCCACAAAGGCATAGATAGACAGGAGTCGCCACCCGGGTAATAACCGGGACATATTCAGTGTTTCTTCCGAGGGTCATGGATGGCAACTTACTCCTTGCAGAGTTTCCACAACCGTCATTACCATAGCCCAATGTCTAGGTTCGGGATAGTGGGTACGTAAGGGGAAGGTGTTAGGCACCCCTTATGCCTGGTCTAACCTCGTTAATTCGAGTGCCAGTCCTCTACTAATGTTTCTAGAAGTCTTGTTTATTATTCCTTTATTAAACTTTATCCTAAAAAATGCAATTCTAATCCTACACACGCAAGTAATTCACAAAAAGGGTTGTTGTTTACACACAATTTTCATGCACAAGTAATTCCTATCTATGGGGTTGCTAATTATTTAAATGATATTTACCAGATGACTAAAATTAATTTATTATTGGGAATTTAATTACAAACAAATTCAATTTCAAATAACCCTACGTTTCTATTTAACCAAATTAATTAATTTTCACCAAGTTACCCTAAGGATAATTGAACTAAGTTAATTATGTACATGTGTAATTTATTCTAATATCACATAAGTCCCAAACAATCACAACCTAATAAAGATTTCTAACATGCAAATTTATTTTACAATTACCAAGTATTAAATTAAATTTATTTTACATGTCAATGTTAGTTTAATTTACAAACAAGATTAATTTTAATTTATAAAGTATTTATTTAAATTAATTACATACAAAAGTCAGTTAAATTAAAAACAAAGTTAATTTTAATTTACCAAATAAAGGTTCTATTATTACTACAGTTTCATGCCAATGGTTATTCAAGAAGTCTTAGAGCTACTTAACTATTGGTAAATGCAGTTGCCATTGGGGCAAGCTACCCTTAAAAAAGGGTCTTCTCTTCTAGTATGGCAATGATATCCCTGGCTTACTCCCGTTTAGCTCCATATAAGCTCCACGCAAATGTCCTCTTTGGTACTTACCTTAGGGCTACTTACCAATTTTGTTTGTAATAAAAAAAATAAAGAAACTAAAGAAAATAAAAGAAATAAAAAAAAATATTAATAACAATTTACATTGGATTCTAACTCTAGTCTCCTAAAGGGTTAAGATTCCTAATTAATTACAACTACCTAATGGTCTAAGTCTTCTAACATTATCCAAACACTTCATAACACTTCTTGAATTAAAAGAACACAGAAAAATAGATCAAATATCAATTAAAACCCAAGAAAATACAAGAACATGCATAAATATACAATTTTTAAATTCTGGCAGATTAACAGTAGCAAGAAATTCGATTTTTTAAAAATAGTTAAACATGCCTAAAAATCATAAAAATTACAGAAGATAGCCTACATATCATACAATAACATAAAATTTATAAATCAAACAAAACCCTAGCCGAATGATCTACATAAATCGTAACTCTTCTAAGTGACAGAATCGTACTACTTTTTTGTAAAATTCATAACTCATTAACCACAAAAGATATGAATGCAAAACCAATTGGAAAAGATTCATAAGATTTTGAAGTTAATTTTAAACACTAGATTTGCACAAAAATATTAAGGAACAAGGGAGATATGGGCTCCACAAGTCGGATATCCTGCAAATCAGATTTTACAGGAACCCTAACTTCAAACAGCCATAACTTACAAAATATTAAAGCTTTTTTAGTGATTCTTGAGCCTAAAATTAATGGAATTTCATGTAGAATATGAATATAATTTTTATAAATTTTTTACAGATTTAGAAAATAAAGAAAAATAATAAAAATACGAGAGACATAAACTAAACATGTGCAGAGTTGTGTATCCCCTCAAATTAAACATGATTACATGATCTATATGAACATATAAAATAAATTGAAGACAAATAGCATAGAATTAAAATATTGTGTGGCATAGATCTTGAAAAGAAAATAATAAAAACTGACCTTCCAGAAATCTTGTATGAAAATCTTCTTGAAGAAAAAAAATAATAAGGAAGAACTCAAAGAGTCTTAAATATCTCTAAATTTCTTATAACTCTGAATTTTCTCTATCTCTCTCCTCCCATCCTCCCTTCTTCTCTTTTCTAGTAGGGTATTTATAGGGTTTTGGGAGAGAGGTGTGATAGGGTTTGGAGTCTTAGGATGATAAAGTTTAGATGACTTGAACAACTACAATTGCAGAATTCGAATAAGACTGGGATATGGGTGAGGTGTTTCAACCAATAGGAAGACAGGAAAAATGGAAAGCATCAATAGGGAGTGAGGAAGAGAGTGGGGCCAAGGAGGAGATAGATATTTTGTTATTTTAATTTTTAGAAAATAATTAAATGGGTCCCATTTAAAATTCCTAACTAGGCTTTCTTAGGCCCATGGAGCCCAATTAAACTTAATTAGATCCATTAAAAAACTACCCATATTAAATTTAAACAAAATAAAATTTTATTTAAATTTAATTAAATTAATTTTTCCAAAACTTTATTATTATTTTTTATTTTTTGAAGATCATGCCACGAAATTAATAATTTAGCTCAATGCCTCCAATTACATTTTACAGTCATATAATTTTTCATCATCGGGTTTCCCACGGCCTCAATGCACATACTCATCACAAAATAAGGGTCTACAGTTTGCCCCCCACTTTGGCGAAAGTTGAAATCAATGCGAAAGCATTGCTCAAGTTTCGTCAAAGTGAAACTCAAATTTCTAATAACTATGAAACATTGGCTATGAGGATCAAGTATATCTTGCTCGGTCGACATACTCTATGTTATGAGACTAGCTACGGTCTCATAATAGTAATAATTGTGTCATGTGAAAAATGAGTGTATCTTGCTCTGTCGTTACACTCTGCGTCATGAGACTAGCTACGGTCTCATAACAGTGATAACTGTGTCATGTAAAAATTGAGTGCATCTTGCTCTGTCGATACACTCTGTGTTATGAGACTAGATACGGTCTCATAACAGTGATAACTTTGTAATGTGAAAATCGAATGCATCTTACTCTATCGATACACCCTGCATCATGAGACTAGCTACGGTCTCATGATAATGGAAACTCTGTGTTTTGAAATGTTGTGGATTCGTATTTAGGACCGTAGTCCTAAACTACCTACGTATCTCCCTCGCTATCCTGAGGAAGAATCAGACCCACTCGTAGTTCGACACTTGAAACTGTGGTGATGCATGTTCTTCTACGCCTTACACACCTACAGGTGACATGTTGATGCGTGTTCTTCTACGCCTTACACAACTATGCCATGTGCCCTAAACAACGTCTAAGGACTTACCAAAAAACATCTATCATGAAATGTTGTGGGTTCGTATTTAGGACCACGATCCTAAACTACCTACGTATCTCCCTCGCTATCCTGAGGAAGAATCAGACCCACTCGTAGTTCGACACTTGAAACTGTGGTGATGCATGTTCTTTTACGCCTTACACACCTACAGGTGACATATTGATGCGTGTTCTTCTACGCCTTACACAACTATGCCATATGCCCTAAACAACGTCTAAGGACTTACCAAAAAACATCTATCATGAAATGTTGTGGGTTCGTATTTAGGACCACGATCCTAAACTACCTACGTATCCCCCTCGCTATCCTGAGGAAGAATCAGACCCCCTCGTAGTTCGACACTTGAAACTGTGGTGATGCATCTTCTTCTACGCCTTACACACCCACAGGTGACATGTTGATGCATGTTCTTCTATGCCTTATACAACTATGTCATGCGCCCTAAACAATGTCTAAGGACTTACCAAAAAATATCTAATTCATGATTTGAAAAAAATTAGGATGACTGGGTCTCAAAATTCTCTCTAATTTTTATGCTTCCTGTATGCTACTTCCTATCATGGGCATGCTGATTTTGCTAGAGATTCTAAAAAAAACTTAGTCCTCTGGGGGACCTCTTTTTGCAAAAACTTTCTTATAACCTCAAATTTTTTTTGAGAAAAATTATTCACCAAAAAAGACTTCCTTAAGGTCACAATATAATTTCTCTCTGATTTTTCTTTTTCTTCTCTCTCCCCATGATTTCTGCCTTGACTCATTTCTCTTCCATGAACTTCATTCTCTGTGCCCTAAGTTTTGCCTGAAATGCCCTTTTGGGTTTTCATCTCAGCGGGCTTGCTCTAACTTTTGCCTACCTTTCAGGTTTTCCACTTAGCGAGCTCTTTTTTTTTTCTTTTCTTTTTCTTGTTCTTTTTCTCTTTTTTTGAAATTAGACAATCACCAAGATATTCATATCAAGCACCTATTCTATCATGCTCACAAGACAATAGGTTAAATCAAAACAATGCAGTTCAATTACTTAATCTTTTGATATATCCCTCAAGACACAAAACATTCACAATCATAATTCAATAAAACCTATTCCTGGTTAATGCAATAAAAACTTCTTTATTTATTCAGGTACACCATTACTCCCTCTTACATTTAGTTTTGCTAAATTTCTAACCTTCCAAAGTTAGAAATAAGCTTTATAACCTGCCGAATGGCCTTTTCAGGTTTTCCATCCAGATCTTCTCTCATCTCTCCTTTTGCCTAGACTGCCTTTTGTAGGTTTTCAATCTAGCATTTTTTTCTTTTCTTTTCTTTTCTTTTCTTTTTTCTTTTTCTTTTTTTTTCGTTCTTTTTTCTTTGACCCTTACTTTTGCCTAGACCGCCTTTTGCAGGTTTTCAGCTTAGCGGGCCTGTCTCACACAAAGTACCATTTAAGCCTATCTAAATTGACTGGTTCTTGAAATTCATTCCCATCCAGGTCTGATATTCTTACAGTAGCAAGATCTTTTTGACTATGTGTGGACCATCCCAGTTTGGCTTAAACTTTCCTCTCGGATCAAAAGGGATGGGCCGAGTTTGTTTCACAACCATATCTCCCTCTTTGATCTTTCTCGGCTTCACCTTCTTATTAAAGGCTCTAGTTATCTTCCTTTGATAAGCCTGCATATGATACAAGGCTCGCATCCTCTTTTCATCAATCAAAGCTAGTTCTTCTTATAGGCCCACTCATTTTCTAGGATCTTAGCTTCTAGCATCACTCTTAAGGATTTGACCTCTTGCTTAATGGATAGCACTACTTTAATCCCATACACTAAAGAGAATGGGGTTGCCCTCGTGGATGTCCTTGTAATACTACGATAATCTTAAAGAACATAAGGGAGTTTTTCAGGCCAATCCTTATATGTTTCGAACATTTTTCCCAACTAGAACATTTCCATTCATATGGGGACCACAAATTTCCTGCAAGTATTTCTTTCATTATTTGCTCAGCCTGTTTTTCTATCACACATAAGAGTTTGTAGAATTGCCCCCCAGCTAAAGTAAGTTGAGTGGCTAATCTATGAATTGTTGCTCTATCTCTTTTGTAGGCTTATTGCGAGTATTCTCTCACTTCCAGAGACCTCCTTCACATCATTTTTCTTCTCCCTCTAGGTCCCCATGTGCTACTATTAATCCTTCATAGCATGAAATTTTTCTCCTCATTAGGATAACTAGCTAAGTCAACTTTTGATCATTCTTTTACTATGGAGACACTAGCTTGGCTTGGGAATTGGCCATCTAATTTTAAGCTCGAGGCATGTGCTTCTTGGTACTTTGTTAACAAGGCTATAAATTTATCTCTTTCTTCTTGGGTTAAATCTTCAGCTAACTTAATGTCTTTAGGATTATTTGGTGTACCCAAATTAATAGAGATCAATTTTGATGCATTAATAGAAATAAATTCTAAATGATTATGAATGCCATGCATACGCCCATCAGAATAAACATCAAACAAGTAAGCAAAAGGACTGGTCATGTTATTGATCTTTGCCTCAAAATCTTTATCAAGTACATCAGAATTGGAAACATCAGTATCACTACTGTGAGCATTACAAAAGACAAACTCAAACTTTAGAGTGTAACTTTAGGTTCTTGGCTTCCACGCAGTCTTTAAATCAATGGTGCTGATTTTCTGCTCTAATTCTTTCACATGTGGTAACCCCTAATCATATGTCAAGGTAATTGCCCCCTCTTTCAAGAACTTAGGAGGCTTTGGCTCTTCTTCCTCTTCTGTTAGCTCATAGCCTAAACCATGACTCGTGATCTGCCCCATCATCTCAAGAAAAGTCACCAGACCATCTATATTTTCTTCTAAGCCTGTGCTAAGAAAAAACTCCATCCCTTTCTTCATAGTAGCCACTTTTAGATCCATCTAGTTTTTATAGATCTTGACAACTTGAAAATCAGACACTAGTGGAACTAAACCATCTAGTTGTAATGCAACTACCTCCTCATCAAAATTGGTCCAAACATCTAAAGGACCCTCATCATAGCTAGAATTATCACAAATGTCAACAACCATTATAGACTGAGCTTCATTGAGCTTTTGGATGGGTTGGATAGGTTCACTGGGCTTTTTAATGGGTTGGATAAGTTCATTAGGCTTTTGGATGGGTTGGATAAGTTCATTGGGCTTTTGGATGGGTTGAACAAAGTTAATAATTCTGTTAGGGTTTTTTGGGGTGATGGAGATCATGTAGAGACCTGGTGTAGGTGGAAATTTTGACTAGGCATGGGTCTTTTGGGTTGATTTTCTGGGTCAATAATCCTTTTGGCATCAATTAGGTCTTAGATATCATGCTTAAGTTGAAAGCATTAGTCGGTGTCATGACTGTGGGCTTCATAAAACCGGCAACATTGGTTGATATCATAGCTAGGTGGGAGTGGATTTGGTAGTGGTCTGGGTGCTAAGAGCTATAGGAGGTCTTGAGCTTTGAGACGCTCCAAAACTTCAGATAAGGGTTGGCTAAATTGAAAAAATCTTCTTGGGGTTTGAGACACAATTTGAACCTCAATAACTTTAATGCCACTTAATTGGCCTACTTTGGGGCCTCTTTCTAAAGTTGACCACAATTGTCTCTTCTAGCTCAAACATCTTGGCATTCAATATTTCATCAAGCACGGCCATAATTTCTTCCATCCTAAGTAGTGCAGGTGAAATCCTTACTAGTCTCTTCCCTTTCCTAACCCAAGTGACTTGATTGGAAGTCTCTTTAGTGTATTTTGAGGCTATGTTTGCTAAAAAAAAAAAGGATTTAAGGGTTAACCTAAGCATGCTATGTACATGAATGCAATGCATGAATGGACCATTTTTTCTTTTTTTTTTTTTTTTTTTGCCTTTACTTTTACAAAACCAAAATCGAACCATACCACTAGAACCAAAACTGAATCAAAACCATACCATATAAACTAAACTAAAATCGGACCAAAGACTGAATCAAAACCGAAAAAAAAAAATCTCCAGAACTAAATCTTCGCCCCCTTATACCTTCAACTCTCACGTGTAGGGTAACAAAAAATTCTATCCTAGGCTATGGTACACTGGACACACCAACAGGGGGTGGTCCAGGACGATCCTTCCCTCACAAACAAACCCTCACAAACAAAGGATTTATATCCTTAAAATTTAACCATAAGTAAGCATCCTCTTGCTTAACATGGGTTTTGAAATGGACTTGGGCCTATACGCACATTGGGCTTATGCATAGGCCTAGGTTCATCTCAACTACCACTAGAACTTATGGTTTGAACAGTAAGGTTATAAATCTAGCACAACAAAAATTTACGGGGTATCTAGGGTTAAAATCTATGGCTCATGGGCTTCATCGGGTAGGAAAAGGGTCACCCATGCGAGAGCTTGTCCATTAAGCACAACGGCCGGAGCTGTGGCTCTTTTATATACTCAAAGGTATAGGCATGGGGTGCTAGCATTCACCAATTCGTCATAGCTCGAGTAGAACCATGGTCTCCTTGGCTAGTACTAACGGGGCTAAAAGGGTAAAGGTGATCCGTGTGATAGTGTAGTGCAATGCAAAAAGTTTAACAGAGGAATAATATTAGACTAATAGAAACATGTTGGAGTAACTATCCATTTAGTCCCCAGTGGAGTCGCCAAACTGTGGGGGTGAGGAGCGTGAGGCGAAATATCATCCATTAGAATTATATAAAATGCACCAGGTAATGCCCAGGAAAGATGGTGGAGTCACAATGGTCTCACTTAAGTACCACCTCCTTAGACAGCATTTCCTAGACATGCACTTCATACAATCCTAATAGAATCAAACCACTGGTAAGTACCGTCTTCCCATAACACTACCACGGTATTAAGGATTTATGCCACAAAGGCATAGATAGACAGGAGTCGCCACCCGGGTAATAACCGGGACATATTCAGTGTTTCTTCCGAGGGTCATGGATGGCAACTTACTCCTTGCAGAGTTTCCACAACCGTCATTACCATAGCCCAATGTCTAGGTTCGGGATAGTGGGTACGTAAGGGGAAGGTGTTAGGCACCCCTTATGCCTGGTCTAACCTCGTTAATTCGAGTGCCAGTCCTCTACTAATGTTTCTAGAAGTCTTGTTTATTATTCCTTTATTAAACTTTATCCTAAAAAATGCAATTCTAATCCTACACACGCAAGTAATTCACAAAAAGGGTTGTTGTTTACACACAATTTTCATGCACAAGTAATTCCTATCTATGGGGTTGCTAATTATTTAAATGATATTTACCAGATGACTAAAATTAATTTATTATTGGGAATTTAATTACAAACAAATTCAATTTCAAATAACCCTACGTTTCTATTTAACCAAATTAATTAATTTTCACCAAGTTACCCTAAGGATAATTGAACTAAGTTAATTATGTACATGTGTAATTTATTCTAATATCACATAAGTCCCAAACAATCACAACCTAATAAAGATTTCTAACATGCAAATTTATTTTACAATTACCAAGTATTAAATTAAATTTATTTTACATGTCAATGTTAGTTTAATTTACAAACAAGATTAATTTTAATTTATAAAGTATTTATTTAAATTAATTACATACAAAAGTCAGTTAAATTAAAAACAAAGTTAATTTTAATTTACCAAATAAAGGTTCTATTATTACTACAGTTTCATGCCAATGGTTATTCAAGAAGTCTTAGAGCTACTTAACTATTGGTAAATGCAGTTGCCATTGGGGCAAGCTACCCTTAAAAAAGGGTCTTCTCTTCTAGTATGGCAATGATATCCCTGGCTTACTCCCGTTTAGCTCCATATAAGCTCCACGCAAATGTCCTCTTTGGTACTTACCTTAGGGCTACTTACCAATTTTGTTTGTAATAAAAAAAATAAAGAAACTAAAGAAAATAAAAGAAATAAAAAAAAATATTAATAACAATTTACATTGGATTCTAACTCTAGTCTCCTAAAGGGTTAAGATTCCTAATTAATTACAACTACCTAATGGTCTAAGTCTTCTAACATTATCCAAACACTTCATAACACTTCTTGAATTAAAAGAACACAGAAAAATAGATCAAATATCAATTAAAACCCAAGAAAATACAAGAACATGCATAAATATACAATTTTTAAATTCTGGCAGATTAACAGTAGCAAGAAATTCGATTTTTTAAAAATAGTTAAACATGCCTAAAAATCATAAAAAAATTACAGAAGATAGCCTACATATCATACAATAACATAAAATTTATAAATCAAACAAAACCCTAGCCGAATGATCTACATAAATCGTAACTCTTCTAAGTGACAGAATCGTACTACTTTTTTGTAAAATTCATAACTCATTAACCACAAAAGATATGAATGCAAAACCAATTGGAAAAGATTCATAAGATTTTGAAGTTAATTTTAAACACTAGATTTGCACAAAAATATTAAGGAACAAGGGAGATATGGGCTCCACAAGTCGGATATCCTGCAAATCAGATTTTACAGGAACCCTAACTTCAAACAGCCATAACTTACAAAATATTAAAGCTTTTTTAGTGATTCTTGAGCCTAAAATTAATGGAATTTCGTGTAGAATATGAATATAATTTTTATAAATTTTTTACAGATTTAGAAAATAAAGAAAAATAATAAAAATACGAGAGACATAAACTAAACATGTGCAGAGTTGTGTATCCCCTCAAATTAAACATGATTACATGATCTATATGAACATATAAAATACATTGAAGACAAATAGCATAGAATTAAAATATTGTGTGGCATAGATCTTGAAAAGAAAATAATAAAAATGACCTTCCAGAAATCTTGTATGAAAATCTTCTTGAAGAAAAAAAATAATAAGGAAGAACTCAAAGAGTCTTAAATATCTCTAAATTTCTTATAACTCTGAATTTTCTCTATCTCTCTCCTCCCATCCTCCCTTCTTCTCTTCTCTAGTAGGGTATTTATAGGGTTTTGGGAGAGAGGTGTGATAGGGTTTGGAGTCTTAGGATGATAAAGTTTAGATGACTTGAACAACTACAATTGCAGAATTCGAATAAGACTGGGATATGGGTGAGGTGTTTCAACCAATAGGAAGACAGGAAAAATGGAAAGCATCAATAGGGAGTGAGGAAGAGAGTGGGGCCAAGGAGGAGATAGATATTTTGTTATTTTAATTTTTAGAAAATAATTAAATGGGTCCCATTTAAAATTCCTAACTAGGCTTTCTTAGGCCCATGGAGCCCAATTAAACTTAATTAGATCCATTAAAAAACTACCCATATTAAATTTAAACAAAATAAAATTTTATTTAAATTTAATTAAATTAATTTTTCCAAAACTTTATTATTATTTTTATTTTTTGAAGATCATGCCACGAAATTAATAATTTAGCTCAATGCCTCCAATTACATTTTACAGTCATATAATTTTTCATCATCGGGTTTCCCACGGCCTCAATGCACATACTCATCACAAAATAAGGGTCTACACTCTGCTAGTTGGTTGTGAGCTTCTGGTGACAGGGCTCTGAACTGACACTTCTGCAGTAGTAGGAGGTGGTCCAACTCTGCGACTACTGGTGCAGTCCTTGGCAAAGTGTCCTGTGCCTCCACAGTTATAACAGGCTCCAATAGCCTTGTAGCATATCCCACCATGATTTCTTCCACATGTTTCACATTGGCGGGGAGGATAGGAACCTCTGGTACTCTGCTGTCCAGATAGGGGAGGTCTCTGTCCTGAATATCTTCCCCTACCAGATTTCTTGCCACCTCTGCCATGTCCCCCATAGTTCTTCCTCTTTCCAGCATGACCACTGGAACTCTGTTCTACTGATTTTCTCTCTTTCTCTATCTTCTCTAATCTCTTTTTCTCTGGAGCAGTCTCAAACTCAACTCTTTCCAACTCTAGGGCTTGAGAAACAAGTTCAGAGAAGTTAGTGTGTTTGAAGCCGAGCACTTGTACTCTGATACTGGGCTTCAAGCCAGTTTCAAACCTCTTGCATCTTTCCCTGCTGGTAGAGAGTAGACTCACTGCATAATGGCTAAGGCGGGAAAATTCTCTTTCATACTCAGCCACTGATCTGCCCCCCTATTTCATACTTAGGAACTCTTGTAGCTTCTGGTCTACATAAGCATCAGGGATATATTTCTGCCTGAATTCCCTGAGGAAGTCATTCCATGTTAGCACTGCAGGCTCTACCAGACTGTGGGGAATGGTTTTCCACCACCATAAGCATCCCCAGTAGTAAGGACACCGAGTATTCAAATCAAAGCTCTTACGTACAATGTAGCTTCTTGAACACCCTATCCATCCTCTCTAACCATTGTTCACTTCTAGAGGATCTATCGTCCCTTAAACTCAGAGCCCCATACTTCATCAATATATCATACAGCCTAGTAGGAGATTGTGGTTGTACCACTGGTGTCTGTATTGGGACTTGAGTAGGCGCATTACCAGCCATTTGTTGGAACATTGCAGCCATCTCACGAGCGAATCGAGCAGAAATCGCAGATCGCAGGGGCCGGTGTCTTCTTGAACCACCGACATTTTGTAGGCACAGCATCCCTTGCACCTCAGCCTCAATAGATTGATCGACTGAACGATCACCCTCTTCCATACTCAATGCAAGGATTCTAGATCTCCTGAACAAATAATACAAGGAGATTTCCTCCCGTTAGTGCATATTTATAATGTAATGTACTGTATGTATCAAACAATGATATTGAGCAGTTGTACTATGAAGAAAGAATACTTAAGTAACAGGTGAAAACAGAATTTAAAAACTTTGCTCTGATACCACTAAAACATGTCACACCCTACCCCTCTGTAAGGCATAACATGATCCCGTAGTATACCTAATGAATTACCAACTCCGTCTACTGATAACCCATTAAGTACACTACAAGGGATTTTAAAAACTTTTCTTACTTCTTTTACAGTGGTGAGCACTATTTACAGGTGTTAAAGACTTTGGTGAACTGAAGTGAAACAACTAACTCATTTGGTTTATTTGGAATTTCTGTAAAAATTTTGGCAGAGTGCCATCTGTATTTTGGACAAAACAGTTCTTCAGAAAACCTGTAAAAAGCACTTCAATAGTTTTTCCAAATCTCAACTCCAGTACATTTCTCAACACAACAGTTTATCAACTCAATTCCATAGAAATTCTTCAAAGTCTGAGATAAGGAAATATAATACAATTTTCACAAGTCAAATAACTCATAATTAATTTACAACTTCAAGGTACAATTTGAATTTACAACTGCTCAAAACCAAAACAAAATGTACATACAGTGTCATACATTATAGTACAAAATGTAAAATATTGGTATACTCATTATACTGTAATCCTCATTGGATGTATATGCGGCCTAGTCACGCTGTCTGTCTCTACTGCGACATAAAGAATAAAGCTATCGCTGAGACACTGTCTCAGTGGTGCACAACATTAACCAAATACAATTTAAATCATAATTCATAAGTCATGTAAATAGTGGATACTTAAAACCATAGTCAAATTCAAGATAATAAAGGTCAATAAGAATTTAAACTCCATTTCTCAATATCACAATAGATTTCCATAAGTCAGATCATGTTTGAATTCAAAAGACAGTATATGTCAATGAGAGTTTAAATCCATTTCACAATCTCACAATACATATCAATAAATCACACACAGCTTAATCATGATCCATAGTTCAATTCGTCCCAAAAGCAAATGGCTAATGAGGTATTCAATTCGTCCCAAAAGTCGATGACGAATGAGGAATAACATAGCTAGCTAGCAAAAATATGAGTACTCATCCAATTCGTCCTCAATAGGCACACACCTCAACACTTCAGCCAGAGAGGGAATTCAATTCGTCCCACTAGACAAGCTAATGAGGAATACAATCAATATACATGATAGCTGTGGTTTCAAATCATTTCCAATGCTTTTAAATCAATAAGTATCCATCAATGTCATTCAAACAATTTCTCACAGTTTCAAATCGTTTACAATGCTTTTCAAGCAATAAATATTCATTCAAATACATTTTCACAATTTAAAACAATAATATACAAATAGTCAATATTTATTTCAATTGAAAATAATTCAAAAGAAATAGTTGTTGTGCACAAACCTCTGATATTTGTCTCCTGGTCCTGACTCAGTATTTCTTTCCCTTTTGCTGAGTCCTTGTTAATTGAGAAACACAATTTGAAGTGTTTCAGTGCTAAATTAATTTGCCTCTAACGATAATGTTCGATAAATAATTCACTGAATACCTTTATTTGCTAAGTCACCTAATATACCGACCCTCGACGTGTTCTAGGTAATTTAGGTCTTAGTGTCATTAATATGTCATATTCGATAGGGTTTTAGGTTTGGTATGTTTTACCAAAGTCATTTCCTTGTTTAGTGCATTTTAATGCAAATTGCTGGATTCCGGGACACTAGTTTGACCTAGTCGGACGGCCTAGTTCCCTCGATTTTCGGGTCTCGGTCAAAACTACAAACTTGTAGATTTAGGTCTTATGGACCGCGGTGCAAAATTTTAGGTCAATCCGAGCTAAGTAGACCAAGTTATGGTCATTACACTATTGCTGGTCAAATGGCATCAATTAGGTCATTTTTTTGGTCAATTTGGTCAACTTTGGTTCGGCCAGTTTTTGGACCCGAACTTGTGCAAGTTGTTTGACTTGCTTATGGTCATTTCTGGGTTTTGGTGTCTTCATAAGACTTGTAGGTATGGGTCTTAACTATTCATGGTTAAAATTTCAGGTCAATTGAACCTGTTTTGAGTGAGTTATGGCCTAAACACTCACTGCTGCCCAATTGGTCATTTTTCAGGTCCTAATTGCACCTAATCCGAATTGGTCATTTTCTTAGGTCACCTTGCAAGCAGAATTTTGGTATGTTTTCTCAATGAAAGTTGGCACATTTTGTGCCTAGTTTCACCTCCAATTGGTCTCATACCAATTGAGGTTACACATTTAAACTTATTGGTCTATTTGCACACTGCCCTCTATATGCCTTTCAAACTCCAATTCAAACACATATTTAACTTGCAATTTGTTTACTTCCCTACCAATCTGTTTTGGTACATTACCAAAAGCATATTTTACTTTACACTAACATTACTTTGGGCAGATTACAATTACCCTCAACACACCAAATATAATTCACATTTACAAGTTCTAAATACCATTACATACACACCTAACCATTACAAATCTTACATACACTTTACAATATCAATCTCCATACATATCCATCAATCCTTTTAGGTCAATATTCTGCCTACACTTCCATGAATACATACAATTATTCAAGTGTCCCCAAGCTGCCGCAAACCTTCTTCAACACCACATTGCCCTACAATTCATCAATTCTCATTCAAGTGCCAAAATCACCATATAAACATGAAGTAATTCACTAGGATATTAAATCACCATGATCAACATTATTTCTCATCAATTATATGCACAATTATCTCATCAAAAACGTGACTCAATGGCTGTCCAAAATGAAAACAACAATAACTATTCAAACTCAAAATTTTCCAACACAAAACCAGTACCCATAACATGCACACAAAACTTAACAAAGGAATTCTCAAAAATGTAAACTTACCTTTGATTATATCTTGCTAAACCTTCACCAAACTTCTCAAATTTGGTATCAATATCTTCCTTGTGATGTGTAGACAAAGTTTTATGAAGGAACTCAAGTGATTAGAAGTGAAATGAGTGGTTAGATGAGCTTGCATGAAAAATGGCTATGGTGTTTCCTCTCACCTTCATTCACGGCAATGTTGAGATAACTTTGAGGAAGATGAAGTTCAGCTGGTTAGTGGACTTGCATCAGCACCTTTTTATGTTTAATTAAATCTTTAGTGGTCCACTAACAAAGTTTAAATCATATAATAAGGTAATTGTTCATTTATTCCACATTTAACCAATGATTTTAGCTATTTACTTTAGGTACAACTAAATTAATTTTTTCTTTTATTTTCTAAGTGTAAAACTATTTATTTTTAATGGACATTTAGGTCAAAAGACACTTCGGGATGTCAAATGACCATAATGCCCCTGTTCGGGTTGCATTCCCGATTTTTCAGAATAATCGTATTTTGTCCTGCTTTTTCGATTTCTCACTTTTCTTTGTACTAATTATTTAATTTTTCTTTGATCTTTCTAATGATATTTGTTCTTCAATAAGGTTCTATTTAAGTCCTAAAAGTGTTTTCCAGGTTCCTCGCAAATTGTGTCCAATCAACGGTCCACGCTGGTTTCCTAATGATCACCCATCGTTAGGTTTCCCGGCTCGTTTAACTTGATCACATTTGTTTGCTATTATTTTTCCTTTGTTTTTCTTGTATTTTCTTTTCTTGTATTTCATTATTTTATGTCTCCTCACTCATATTGAAGTGTAGTTCTAGGCATCCTAGCTGTCCGGACAACACTGGTCACTGGAGCAGCAGAACGCACTATCGAACTTAGGGGTGTTACACCCTCTCTGGCTGAAGTGTTGAGGTGTGTGCCTGTTGAGGACGAATTGGATGAGTACTCATATTTTTGCTAGCTAGCTATGTTATTCCTCATTAGTAATCGACTTTTGGGACGAATTGAATACCTCATTAGCCATCGGCTTTTGGGACGAATTGAACTTTGGAACATGATTAAGCTGTGTGTGATTTATTGATATGTTTTGTGAGATTGTGAAATGAATTTAAACTCTTATTGACATATACTGTCTTTTGAATTCAACCATGATCTGACTTATTGAAATTTATTGTGATATTGAGAAATGGAGTTTAAATTCTTGTTGACAATTACTGTCTTGAAATTAACTATGGTTTTAAGTATCCACTATTTATATGATTTATGAATAGTGATTTAAATTGTATTTGGTTAATGTTGTGCACCACTGAGACATTGTCTCAGCGATAGCTTTTTATTGCTGTCGCAGGTAGACAGATAGACAGGGCAGCAGACTAGGCTGCATATACATCCAAATGAGGGATTACTCGTATAATGAGTATACCAATATTTTGCATTTTGTACTGTAATGTATGACACTGTATGTACATTTTGTTTTTGGTTTTGAGCAGTTGTAAATTCAAATTGTACCTTGAAGTTGTAAATTAATTATGAGATATTTTGACTTGTAAAAATTGTATTATATTTTCTTTATCTCAGTCCTTGAAAAATTACTGTGAATTTGACTTGAGAAATATGTTGGGTTGAGAAAAATGTTGAAGTTGAGACTTGGAATATATTGAAGTGCTTTTTTACAGGTTTTCTGAAGAACTATTTTTATCCAAAATACAGATGGCACTCTGCCAAAATTTTTACAGAAATTCCAAATAATCCAAATGAGTTGGCAGTTTCACTTCAGTTCACAAAAGTTTTTAATACCTGTAAATAGTGCTCACCACTGTAAAAGAAGTAAGAAAAGTTTTTAAAATCCCTTGTAGTGTATTTAATGGGTTATCAGTGGACGGAGTTGGTAATTCATTAGGTATACTACGGGATCATGTTATGCCTTACAGAGGGGTAGGGTGTGACAATTTTGGTCATTTCACCCCCAGAGGTGAATTTTGACCTAAATGTCAAAAATTTAATTTAGAGAATGAAATAATTAACATAAGTTAAAAAAAATTGTGAATTGAATTAGGAAGAAGAAGAAAAGAAAAGAAAAGAAAAGAAAAGAAAAGAAAGACTTATGAAATTTAAAAAAAAATAAAGTACCATACATAGAATATATAAATACCCATAAGAAGACAAAACCCCATTAACTCATCTTCTTCTTCCTCTTTTCTCTCTCCTTGTCGTCTCCATTGGTTCCTCTTTTCCACCATTTTCATTCAAGCTTAAAGCTTGATTTTCTCCTCACTCACTCACCAAACCCATAGCTTTCTTCACAAAAAATCCTCTCCACTCCATAAGGAAGCTTTAGATACCCATTAGAAGAAGGGAAATTAAAGTTTGCAAGTTAGGTCACTAAGGTAAGTGCAAGATACCACTTTCTCTCTTCTTTAAATCTTGTAAGAATGATGAGATGAGTGAGTATCACATGAAAATGAAAACAAATGATAAGAAAATGAAATGCCCAAATTTCGGCAGCCATGGAACCCTTGGGGTTTGATGATTTTAAATGATGGAAATGGGTTCAATGGGAATGTTTGATAAGTTGATATGTTTGGGAGTTTGAATGTGTAGTGTTTGTGCAAATTAGAACTTTGAAACTAGAGTTTGTGTACATGATTTGAGGGCTTTATGTAAATGCTTGAAATTGACCTATTGAGTTGAGATTGTTGCTTATAGAAGTGTTATGCATGCCAATTGAAGTAAGGAAGTTGAAGGAAATTGAAAATTGGGAGTGCTTATTTTCTACAGGTTAGGACTCAATGAGTCTAGTGTGTTTGATAAACCATAACTGATTGTGTGTTGCTCCAATTGGTATGAGGCTAATTGTAGGTGAAACTAGACCCAAAATAGCCCATTTTCCATGAAGAAATCATGCTAAATTTTGTCCAAAAGTTGACCTAAACACTACCCAAATTCGGATGACCCTGCACAAAACCCAGAAAATGACAAATGAGCAGTACATATTCATTTGGTCATAACTCCCTCTATACTGGTCCAAATGATCTAAATTTGATACCATTGGAAAGCTTAGATATAGGGCTACAATTTTCATGAAGACTACTAAACCCATAAATGCCAAAAACAAAACCAAATTGCTGGCCCAAGTTGGGACACAAAACTGCCTAGAATTAGGTTGTCCAGAAACTGCTGGACATAAACTTACCCTTTTGATATTCTAACTCTATTTTAAATCTCGAATTAGGATTTTCAAACTCATTTCCAGTAATAAGACTCTTCTCTGGTATAACTGTACCAAAGCAGAAGTCATTTGCAATTACCTTCATCTTGGTATACTACCGGGTAGTATGTAGCTCTACATAATAATCCCAAGTCGATATTGTAATACGCAGCTTACAGCACAAACATCAAGAATATTGCATAGTCACTATGATACATCCCAACAGACCAAACTTTTATATAGCTTATCTGTCTTGAATCTCCTAATATCTTAAACTTATTCTGATTATAGTATCCACTAACATTTATCAACAGTAATACCTTTGCCCTCATCTAGGGCAATTATATTACTACAACTCACTTTTAGGTCCTCTTACCTTGCACTAAATAGGCATGCTAATTAGCTCAAAAATTTTATCTCATTCTAGGAGATATCTCTCACTAACAAACTCATCCAAAACTGATTCTAGTCACACTTATTACCATAGCTTTTATCCCTAAGACTAGTCACTAATACAATAAAATTTATTTCCATGCAAGGGAATAGCAGTAGAACATATAATTCTAACACCAGTATATAAATAAGTGGAGCTGGAAATCAAATAGCACATAATTATTCCTTTCAAAAACTGAGAACGTACAGGCAGCTATGTCTGAAGTCTCTACTTTTGCCCTTTGGGGCATGGTATACACCCTGGTTGATGTACTACTCTGCTCAGGTTGGTTCACTATGCCTTGGCTGTTAGTAACATTGCCTCTACCTCTACCTCTGCCCTTACTGACTATCTGTGAACTTCTAAGGGCGAAACCTTGGACTGATCCCCTTGGTGTAGTATGTGGCATAGATTGATGTGCTCTAGTATAATCTCTAGCAAAATGTCCAAGTTCATCACAATTGTAATAGGCTCCAGTGGCCTTATAGCAAATGCCCCCATGTAGCTTGCCACAAACGTCACAGATATGAGTAGGGTAGGAACTTGTGATTGTCTGCCAACTAATTCTTGATGGCTCCTGCCCTAAAGATCTGCCCCTGCCATATCCATAAGCACTAGGCTCCCCAGATATCTTCCTCTTTCCCAAGTAGCTACTAGAACTCTAACCAGTAAGTTTTCCACTTTTCCCTTTTTCACGTTGTCTTTGTGGGGGTTGGGTTTGGGCATGGGCTGATATACTGTTAGCCAGTTGCTGAAAGAATGTGGCCAACTGCTGGGCCATTTATGCAGAAATCTGCATAGGTGAAACTAATGCAGTTGGATCTCTGACATTCTGAGAAGCTAGGGCCTCCTCTTGTGCCTCAACTATAACCGGTTGTTCTACTATTTTATCTTTCTCTTCCATATTTTATTCACAGGATTTTCTATCCCCTGTACAACCAACATAAGGAGATTTCTCCCTGTTAGTTCATTTTTATGATGTAAATGTACTATATGTATCAAACATTTGAGCAGTTGTACTTATCAAAAAATATTTCAAATTCACAGTTCAAAACTTACTTTAAAAACTAACTTTGATACCACTAAAACATGTCACATCTTACCCCTCTACAAGATGTGACATGATCCCATAGTATACCTAATAAATTATCGAACTTTTCCTACCGATAATCTATTAAATATACTACAAGGGATTTTAGCAAAATAATTTCATTTTAAAGTTTAGCGTGGTGATAAAAATTAATTTAAGTGTTTTCAATTCTGGTAAGTGTCATAAAATTTATTTAGAAATAAATAGGCATTTTTAAAATTTTACAAAAAATCCGTGTGGTTACGACTAAAATTATATCAAAACAGTTTTTCAAAACCTGTCGGCAAACAATTTACAAATATATTATATTCAATTAGAACTTAATCAATTCAAATTGTCTCATTTCATATCAACAAACATCATCATAATAAAAATAATTGATCATTCACAAGACTCAGAAAGAAATTTAGATGTTTATATTCATTGAAGTAATAACAGTAATATTACAAAAATATACAAGTAAATAAAATCTCAAAATAATATTACAAATGTTTCTGTACAACTGCTCGAATGTAATTACATACAGATAACATGATTACATCAAAACCTAATGTATAAGGGCATACCTACAATATACCCGAATATAGTTTTAACACGTCTTCAAGTCACAGCTTCTGATCTCACTCAGCTGCTTTATATTTTCTTTCACCTGCGATAGCATACAAAGCTATCGCTGAGTGGTGAACTCAGTGGTGCACAACTAATAATTTAAAATGCGATGCAAAATATACTTTGACAAATCATAACAAGAGATTGGAAATATTCAAATTCTTCATAATTCATAAAATCAAGTTAGCATTTTCAATAATGTAGATCATTTATTTAAATGACATTTGACCAAACAATCAAAATTTACCAAATCATAAATATACATTTGAAATATTCATAACAATTTATGAGAATAAATATTTAACTTCACTCAAAAGGAAACACAAAATTACGAATCAATTGTTGTAACCAATTTCTTTTAGTTCATTTATGCATAAAATTTCCTCTTTAAAACACAATTGCTCACTTCAAAATCCATTTTTATTCTCACTAATTCAATGCAAGACTAATCCATAAGGGCCATCTCCAAAAATTCATTTCACCTCTTACCAGAGGGAGATCGAATTAAATCATTGTGCACATGCCATCCATAACACCATAATTAAATATATTCCGAAAGGCCATCTTCAGCTTTTATCTCACCTCATACATGAGGGAGATTAAAGTTATATCAATGTGCACATACCATGGTATCCAAAACAAAACAAAGCAAACACCAGTGTCACCTCAACAAATGAGGGACGGGTAATAACCATATCAGGCATTAGTTGAGAGATATGAAAATAACATTATAAAACTCATTTCCCTTTTGTGAGCATATAATCACAATATAAAATCATTTCCATGCAAATCTTAACAATCAATACTTTCCATGCAAACCACAATTCAAATCACAATTTCTAAAATAAAATTCGTTATAACAATAACAATACTCTAATAGTTGTTGAATAAAATCATAACTTGATGAATATAAAACATGTAACAATAAAACTACTAAATCAATAGAAATATGCAAACCATTTATTAAATTAGTACTAGTTGTGCACAAACCTCAATTGGATCTCTTTATTTGTCCTAAGCCTTCCCTTCCTTGGAAGTCTCTTTGTCCACTAAAATCTCACAATTATCAAACTTTAATACTCATTCTAAGTCCCATTTATAGTTAACTAAACAAAATTCTAATGAATTCCCAAGTTCTAGTTGATCCTAGGTTCTAGATAGTTTTGAACCTTGATTTTAGAACTCAAATTCAACATACTTTCAGTCCTCATTTAATGACATGATCATAATGAAAGTTGTTCCTCTATGTCTTAGTTTTATTTTTCGATTTCAATCACTCTATTTGGATTTTTGTCACTCTAGTTATATTCAATTAATCAAGTACTGGTCCAGTGACCGTTATTGTTCTAGAACCTAGCAGATTTTGGAAACTCATTTTCCCCAGCCAATCGGACTAGCTACAATCTTATTTTGGCCTAACGTTCTTCATATGAGTTGTTCCCATATGTTTCCTGATAACACAAGTTCAAAATCATAATTTTTCAAGTTATTTATGGTGAGTTATGGCAATTTAATTGACCTAGACTCATAAACCCTATGTATCAAGATTTCAGGTTCAGATTAGTGTCTTGCATTTCACATTTGAGGTCCTTATCCTCAGAATTTAGGTAAAGTTTCTAAATCAATGTTGTAGCCCTACGTCTTAGGTTTTCATATCATTTTGGCTCATCCCATTCGAAATTTTCTAGTGAAATTTATGGTCTAATTACTGTCCTGGGGTCAAATGGATATTTAATTCAATTTCAGGAATTCTGGGATTTGGAATGCTGACTTGTCCTAGTAAATTGGCCAAGTTCCATTAGGTTTTGGATTTTGGTCAAAACACAAAAATTGTAGTTCTAGGTCTTATAGAGATTTTGGATTTTGAATCACTACATTTTCAGTTTTCTAGCCCAAGTTATGGCATTTTTTCCAAAACTGGTAGGATGGCCATTTGTCCAGGATTTCTAGGTCAAGTTTGGTTCTGGCTGATTGGTTAGACTAAGTTTGCTTAGCAATTTGACCAACTTAGGGTCATTATTTGGGTTCATGATCTTCATAAGAAGTGTTCTACTATGTTTCAGGTTTCCATTTATTCAAGAATCACCTAATTTGGAGTTTTCTAGTGTGAGTTATACCTAATTAAAGATGTATTATTCATTTGGTCAATTCTGGTCAAGTTTAGAACACTAATTCTAGATTTAAGCAAATTTTAGGCTAACTTATGGTCAGTGTTTAGGCAAGGTTTGTTCATGAAATTTGTGGCTTTAGGTCTTAAGTTTCATCTCCACTTAGCCTCACACTAATTGAAGTTGTCTATCTCTACTTATAGCCATGTAAGTACACTAGACTCAAAAGTCCAGAATTCCAGCATACAATCAACACTCCCAATTAGACAAATCAACACCACTAACAACTTCAAAACTCAAACAATTCTCATCAAATGGTCAATATTTGACCTCAATTACCTCAATTGAGCATGAAGGCACAAAACCCCCAAATTTCTCTCAAAACCATAACTTACATAATCTTAATTCATGATACCATATGCAAATAAACACCTAAATCATGTATTTCATTTTATCTAAGTTAGAATTCATGTTTACATACAATTAAACACATAAATCTCTCCTTCAACCATGGTTGGCCAAATTTCATTCTCAACCTTCAAATATGATTTCATTAATTTTCTTCATAATTTCAACTCAATTCAACTTATTCTCACAAATTAAACAACTTATTTGAAGTTAAGTTGCACTTATCTCACTTGGGAGATTCTCCAACTTCCAAAACTTCAAATTTTCTTCTTCTTTTTACTCCCAAACTCTTAATCAAGGTTAAATAGCAAGATTTAGTGTTAGGGCCTATGGGAAATGTAGTAGGAAAATCATGAAAATTGAGCTTTAAAAGAAGAAAAATGGTGGAAGAATAGTAAACCAAGGGAGCCACGTATGGGAAAGGTGGAAGATGATCAGTTGTTTTTTTTTTTTTTCTTTTTTTTTGTCTTCATTTGTAAGGGATAATTATCCCACAATTTAATTAATTTAAATCATAAATTTTAATTGTGTCATGGTGAAACCATGGTGATGTCATAATTATAAATTTTAATTTTCCAATTCCCTTTCCCTCCATTTCTTTATATTTTTAATTATTCTTCAATATTTTAATCTCTTACATTTTAATGGACATTTAGGTGAAAAGTCACCTCTCAAGTGAATTGAGCATAATGCCCCTCATCGGTTAGCATCCATCTTTTAATTAATACCTGATGAGTCCTTAATCTGTGATTCACTTATTTATACTTGTTCCCTTTATATTTCTATGCTTTTCTAGTTCCCAGTAGTTTTGCAATTATCCCTTAATCAAGGATACCTTGGGGTCCTACATGAATTTAGGGCCGCAACTGGGCTCGCAGTCACTTCCCGAGTTGCTCACCCATCAACGGGACCTTCGGCTCATTTAACCAATTTGTGCTTTGTTTCTCTTATTTTTATCCAACTTCTTTTAATCTTTATCAATTTAGTTTATGACTTCTCTCTGTAATTTAATTATAGTTCTCAACATTCTAGCTGTCCGAACAGACCTTAGTCACCAAAGCAGTAGAATGTACTGATCGGCCCAATGTGAGGGTGTTACAGTATATTTTTAGAGATGTGAGGAATTTTGTGATTTTTTATGATAGATGTCAAAGGGTAGGAAATATCTCTAAAAGGGACGAGATGCCTCTCCAAAACATATTGAGAGTAGAACTATTTGATGTGCGAGGTATTGATTTTATGGGACCTTTTCCATCATCCTTTGGGAATAAATATAGCTTAGTTGGAGTAGATTGTGTGAGCAAATAGATTGAAGCTATACCATTTCTAACTAATGACATTAGGGTTGTAGTCAAATTTCTCAAGAAATTCATTTTTGCAAGATTTGGAACTCCAAGTGCCATTATAAGTGATGGAGGTTCCCACTTTTGCAACCATCAATTTGAGAGAATATTGGAAAAATATAGAGTTAGGCATAAAGTTGCAACACCATACCATTCACAAATAAGTGGCCAAGTGGAGATTTCAAATAGAGAGTTAAAGAGGATTCTTGAAAAACAATGAGTAGTTTAAGAAAAGATTGGTCATTAAAGTTTGATGATGCTCTTTAAGCCTATAGGACAACTTATAAAACTCCCATTGGTACAACCCTTTTTAGATTAGTTTATGGAAAAGCTTATCACTTGCCTTTGTGTTATAACAAGCATGCAAATCTAAGGTACACACACAAATCACACAATCATACAGTATTGAAAATAGAAGAAGAATAACACAAAATTTAACGTAGTTCAACCGTAAGGTCTACGTCCACGGGCAAAACAAGAGAAAAAATTCCACTATGATGAAAAGAGCAAGATACAAACAATCAGAACTCTCAAACCCTAACCTCAGTGTGTTTCCCAAATTTCTCACAACTCTACCATAAAGGGTAGAATATTACAATATTTATACAGCTTGTGCCCTCCACTACCACCACTGATCTCACTTTTTATGCCAATCGGGTCGCAGCGCGAAACTTTCAGGTCGGGTCATAATTCGGGTCCATGAAAAAATATATCCAAACTTTGGCTTGAATTCCCTTTATCATCAATAAAATAACCACAAAATCCTCTGGCTTGCCATATGCCCTCGTAAGGGCATTACTGAGCACAACAAACACCAACCAAGTCTAAGCAATGCCTAAACTTACTGACTAGGACTCCCTTAGTCATCATATCTGCTGGATTATTATGTGTAGAGACTTTCTGCACAACTACAGTCCCCTGAGACACAATGTCCTGAATGAAGTGATATCTGACATCAATGTGCTTAGTTCGCTCATAGTACATCTGATTCTTTGTGAGATATATTGCACTCTGGCTGTCACAAAACACCATTGCCTTGTTCTGTATTAACCCAAGATCACCCACCAAACCTTGTAACTATAAAAGTTCCTTTACTGCCTTTGCTAAGGCCATATATTCAGCCTCTGTCATAGACAAAGCAACTGTAGCTTGTAATGTTGCCTTCCAACTAATAGCACTTTCAGAAAGAGTAAACAAATAACCTGTCAAAGATCTCCTCTCGTCTAAGTCCCCTGCAAAATCTGAATCCACATAGTCAACAATTGAATTACTCATCTTGGCCCTGTTAGATGTCAGACCAACATCTATAGTACCCTTCAAATGCCTCAAAATCCATTTCACTGCCTACCAATACTCTTTCCCAAGGCATGCCATGTATCTACTCACAACACTAACTACATGTGAAATATCAGGTCGAGTGCATACCATAGCATACATGATGCTACCAACAGCACTCGAATAGGGAACACTGGACATGTGCTCCATCTCCTTATCTGTTTTGGGTGACATGTCTGTAGATAACTTGAAATGGGCAAAGAAATGGAATACCACAAACTTAACATTATTCATGTTGAAATGCTTAAGCACTGTCTCAACATAGGCCTGTTGAGACAAGAAAAGCTTCCCAACACTTCTATCTCTAGTAATTTCCATTTCCAAGATCTTCTTTGCTGCACCCAAATCCTTCATCTCAAACTCATCACTCAACTGCTTTTTCAAAATGTTAATTTGTGACATGCTTTTAGCAGCAATTAGTAGGTCATCCACATACAACAGTAAATAAAGAAAGGAATCATCTAAAAGCTTCTTATGATATACACAATTGTCATATGAACTACGATTAAAGACATTACGAACCATGAATGTGACACCCCTTACCCGTCTACAGTGTAGCCGAGCAAGTTATGTCACTCAGTGTGCCGGAGCACCAATTTATGTTTCTATTACAATTTATCCCTTTATATTTCATTTATTTTCAATTTTGATAAATCTGAATTTATCCGCAAATTTTATAGAAAATCCAGCAAAGTACCGTCAGAATTGAAAAACAGCTTCTTGAACTGTTTAAAAACACTTCCAAAATAATTTCCAAATCCAAACTCCATTATATATATTCAAGTCAATCTTAAAATCTCAATCTCAATCACGATATTATTTTCAAAACTTTTCTGTTCACTTCATCACTTGAAGCATATTCACAAATAATTCTCAACATTTCATTTATCAACATACATAATGTAGAAAATCTGAATAATATGAAATTTCATATATTTACATTAATACATAATTACAGAAGTTTATAGTTACAATCCAAAATAATACAAAATGCAAAATACAAAAGAGCCACCTATAGTCCTAATGTCCTACCATATGCAGTGCAGATGTGAGGTGACTCTGAACTCCTGATGTAGCTCTGTAGGCTCACACTGCTCGTGTCATTGGGCTCCCACTAGGTCTCCAAGACTGCATGCATGGCAAAAGCGACGCGCTAAGAAATTCTGCTTAGTGGTGACAATAAAAAATAAAATAAAATAGAATTAAAATAATTATGCAGAATGTATGATTTCATTTTTTTTTATAGACTTAATTTCTGGTATTATTGCATTATTATACGATTAAAACTTTGGTAAGGTTCATTAACATTGCCCGAGTAACCCATACTAATTGACTGGACTGGATAAACGGGTAAACTGGCACTGGATACTAAGTACCTCGGACCATCACACCATCGGTCACATTGTGTCTCCCAGGTAAATGTAATGACTAACAAGCTGTAATAATTATCAGGGTCAAAACCCAAGTATATTAACTCAATAACATAGCCAAAGACTATTATGTCACAGAATGGCATGGGAAAGCCATGAAATATAGAATGGCATGAAGCCATATGCAGTACAGCTAACAGAACCCTATTGGCATGCCAAGCTATCCAAACCAATCTTGTTAGGTATACTAGGTCATTTTACACTTTTGAGTTTTACAATTTTTGAATTTCAAGTTTTGGTGTTACTATTTACTTCATTAGTCAACCAAAATGTTGACGTTTTCATAGACAATAGGTACATTGGTTTTAATACTCCCAACATAACATATTTTGCATTCAAAATTTGTTGGTATTGGTTGCCCATACCATTTCTAAGCTTAATGCTAATTGAGCAGAAATTTCAGTTTTCTTGCTTCATTTTTACTGTTCTATTAGTCATTTTTTCAGTGGGAATTTGGCAAAATGATCAACATGAAAGTTGTTCCTTATTTTGTGTAGTTGAATTTCCTTTTTTGAATCACTCCATTTGGAGTTTTGCAACTCAAGTTATGGTCCAAAAACCACAATTGGCCGGATTAAAATTTTTCTGGGCTGACCATATCTATAGTGCAGTGAACAGTGATTGCAACTCACTTGTTGGATAGGTTCTGGTCATAATTTGGGGTAGATTTCTTCACAAAAGTTGTTGTTCTATATCTTAGCTTGTTGCTGGTAAAATTTTAGATCAATTGGACCTTTCTACATTGAGTTATGGCCAAATGAACAATCACTGTTCATTTGGTCATTCTGCAGAATCAGACTGCAGGTCACCGACTGGAACTCACTTGTTGGATAGGTTCTGGTCATAATTTGGGGTAGGTTTCTTCATAAAAGTTGTTGGTCTATATCTCATCTTGTTGCTGGTAATATTTCAGGTCAATTGGACCTTTCTACATTGAGTTATGACACTGTTCATTTGGTCATTCTGTAGAAATAGACTGCAGGTCACCCGGATTTGGGCAAGCTTTTGGTCCACTTGGTTTGGTTTTATGGGCATGGTTTCTTCACCAAAGTTGTGCCATTATGTGTCTAGTTTCATGTCCAATTGGCCTTGCACCAATTGAACCTCTACAATTCAAGTTATGTCTGTCCAAACCTGCTGGACTCAAGTCCAATTCTGCTGGTCACTCCATTCTGCAGGTCCCTTTCATGGCAGCCACACCAAACCCAATCCCATCACTCAACACACTTCATTTTTTATTTAAATAGAACCAAATGGTCACTAATTGACTATTAAAACCTATTTTCATCATCACATGGTCAAAATCCCATTTTTATACCCAAACCCTAACCCTAACTTCTCAAATCATGCATTTAACTTGCATTTCATCAATCCACTTAGTAAATACATGTTGTGGGCAGCCATAATAGTCTTTTAACTTCATTAAACTCAACCCAATCAAACCCTAACCATGGCTGCCCAAAATCTAGGGTTTCTATCCAAATGGTATTCAATAATTTTTCTTTGCAATTCACACTTATTCAAGTCCCTAAACATGTATTCAAAGTAAAAATTTAGGGTTAGGTCACTAACCTTAAAGGAGTGAGCTTTCCAATTTGCTAAAGTTCTTCCTTTCCTTTTCTTTTTGCTCCCAAAAGGATCACTAAGATGATAGAACAATTTTTTTGTGTTGGGAAATTTAGGTTTTAATGGATGGAAACCCAAGAAATCAAGCTTGGTAAAGCTTGGTTATGGAGGGCAAAGGGGGAGGCAAGGAAGGAGAGAAGAAGAGCAGATGGTGGTTCATGACTTTTGGACTTCTTTTCTTTCTTTTTCTGCCAATTAAGTCTTTTTAAATACCTTGGTGCCATGTGTCAACACTTGATTGGGTTGGAGACTTTTAATGACATCATTATGATGTCATAATTTCAATTTCTTTCATTTTTCCATCCTTTTTTTGTCTAATTAATTTCAATTAAATTTTTAACAACATTTAATCATATTTTATGTTATATAAATTATTTATTTAACTGAACAAGTTGGCCCAAAAATCATCTCTGAAGACGAAATGACCAAAATGTCCTCCGTTTTGCTTAACGGGCCAAAATTGTCTTTACCAATTGAAAATTTTTTCTAAGTATTTTCTTGGCATTTTAATGCCATAAGAACCTCAATAACCCTTCTCTGGAGTCCCAAAAATTATTTTATAATTTTTCCCCCAGGTCTAGGGCTCCTGGTTGCAAGAACCGCAACTTCTCATTAGGTTACCCATTGCTAGGGCACCGGCTCATTTAACTTGGTTGTATTTTATTTTTAAAATTTTTCCTAAATTTTTCTTATTAATATTTGAGTTACTTATGGTTCCTCACTTTAGTTTAAATATTTTTTTTTTCCAAACGTTCTAGCTGTCCGGACCGACACTGGTCACCGGAACAGTAGACTGTACGGACTAGCTAAAATGAGGATGTTACAACTCTTCCCCTCTAAGAAAAATTTCGTCCTCGAAATTTACCTGATGCAAATAGTTGAGGGAACTGTTGCCTCATTATCTCTTCACTTTCCCAAGTTGCCTCTTCAGTGTTGTGGTGCCTCCAAAGCACTTTCACCAGTGGAATTTGTTTATTTCTCAGTTCCTTCACTTCTCGAGCTAGGATCTGGATAGGTTCTTCTGTATATGTCAAGTCCGATTGAATTTCAATCTCTTCCATGGAAATGACATGTGAAGGGTCTGAGCGATATCTTCTCAGCATGGAAACATGGAATACATTATGAATTTTATCCAGTTCTGGTGGTAAAGCTAGTCGATAGGCCACTGGTCCCACACGTTCAATGACTTCATATGGGCCAATGAACCTAGGGCTTAACTTACCCTTTCTCCCAAACCTTAGTACTTTCTTCCACGGTGAGACTTTGAGAAACACTTTATCACCAACTGCATACTCTATCTCTTTTCTCTTCAAGTCAGCATAAGATTTCTTTCTATCTGAGGCAACCTTCAAGTTAGCTTTGATTATCTTCACTTTTTCCTCAGTCTATTTCACCAGGTCTGGTCCTACCAGTTTATCTTCACCCAATTCAATCCAACATACTGGGGTTCTACATTTCCTCCCATACAGTGCTTCATACGGAGCCATCTGAATGCTAGCTCAGTAGCTATTGTTATATGCGAATTCTGCCAGTGGGAGATATCTATCCCAGCTCCCCTCAAACTCAATAACACAACTCCTTAGCATATCCTCCAGGATCTATCACATAATTCACATTGTTACAATCATTTTAATTTATTAATTGTGAGAATTCAATTAGTTCTCAGGTTTACCTGGATTACTTGTTCTGACTGTCCATCCGTCTGGAGATGAAAAGCCGTGCTAAAACGGAGTTGTGTGCCCAAGGCTTCTTGCAACTTTTTCCAGAATCTTGATGTAAACCTTGGGTCTCTGTCAGATATGATGGAAAGTGGGATTCCATACAGTCTAACTATCTCACTGATATACAATTCTACTCGCTTCTCTAGTGAGTAGTCAGTTCTAACTGGCAGAAAATGTGCTGATTTCGTCAATCTATCCACTATCACCCATACTGCATCATGCTTCCTTTGGGTAAGAGGTAGACCACTAACAAAATCCATAGTGACCCGGTCCCATTTCCATTTAGGTATGCTTATAGACTGTAGCAATCCTAATGGAACTTGATGTTCTGCTTTAACTTGCTGACATGTCAGACACTTAGTCACATAGTCAGCTATATCCCTCTTCATACTAGGCCACCAATAATGAGGCTTCAAATCATTATACATTTTTGTGCTCCCCGGGTGCATAGCATAAACACTAGTGTGTGCTTCTTTCAGAATACTAGTCTTCAGTTCCCCATTATCTGGTACACACACTCTTCCTCTGTAGTACAGACACCCATCTGCTTTCACCTCATATTCAGTTTCCTTCCCCTCAGGAATTTTACCCATAATGGCCATTAGTTTTTCATCTGCCCTCTGCCCATCTTGTATCTGTTGTAGCAGGTTTGGCCTCACTTGCAACTTAGCCAAAATAGCTCCATCTTGAGCTAAGGACAGATAGGCATTGAGTGATCTTAAAGCTGTGATGGACTTCCTGCTTAAAGCATCAACAACTACATTTGCCTTCCCAGGATGATAATCAATCACACAATGATAGTCCTTCAGGAACTCAATCCATCGCCTCTGCCTGAGGTTGAGCTCCTTCTGGGTTGGCAAGTATTTTAGACTCTTATGGTCCATATAGATGTAGCATTTTTCACCATATAAATAATGCCTCCATATCTTCAGTGCGAAGATAATTGCTGCTAACTCCAGGTCATGAGTAGGGTAGTTCTGTTCATGTGGCCTTAACTGCTTGGAAGCATAGGCGACCACTTTCCCCTCTTGCATCAATACACACCCTAGCCCATTATGTGAGGCATCACTGTAGACCACAAAGTCTTTTCCCGACACTGGCTGTGTTAACATTGGTGCTTCTGTCAACATAGCCTTCAGCCTCTCAAAACTGGCTTGGCACTTGTCGTTCCAGCCAAATTTCACATTCTTGTGTAACAACTTAGTCATTGGAGCAGCTATAAGAGAGAACCCCTTCACAAATCTTCTGTAATACCCAGCTAGCCCCAAGAAACTTCTGACCTCAGTTGTATTTCTAGGAGGCTTCCATTCCATCACTGCTTCTATCTTTTTGGGATCCACTCTGATCCCCTCTGCTGATACTATGTGTCCAAGGAAAGAGATTTCACTCATCCAGAATTCACACTTGGACAACTTAGCATACAGCTTCTTTTCTCGCAGGGTTTGCAGAACAATCCTCAAATGTTCATCATGTTCTTCCCTGGTTTTGGAATACACCAGAATATCATCAATAAACACCACTACAAACCGATCTAAGTACGGATGGAAGATATGATTCATAAGGTCCATAAATGCTGCTGGTGCATTTGTTAACCCAAACGGCATCACTAGAAATTCATAGTGCCCATACCGGGTTCTGAATGTAGTTTTTGACACATCTGCATCCTTTACCCTCAACTGATGATACCCTGATCTGAGGTCAATTTTTGAAAATACACAGGCTCCCTTCAACTGATCAAACAGATCGTTAATTCTGGGCAATGGATATTTATTCTTCACAGTTACTTTATTCAACTGTCGGTAATCAATACACAATCTCAAAGTTCCATCCTTTTTCTTCACAAACAACACCGGAGCTCCCCATGGTGACACACTAGGGCGTATGAACCCCTTATCAAGCAACTCTTACAACTGAGTTTTCAATTCCCTCAATTCAGTGGGTGCCATCCTATAAGGAGCAATGGAAATGGGTGCTGTACCCGGCATTACCTCAATAGCAAACTCGACTTTCCTTTCTGGTGGTAAACCAGGCAACTCTTCAGGAAATACATCTGGGAAGTTTTTTACTATGGGTATATCATTCAGGTTTGGCTTAGCTTGCCTAGTATCAACCACGTGTGCTAGGTAAGCTTCACAGCCTTTTCTCATCATTCTTCTTACAACTGTAGCTGAGATAACATTGGACAGGAAATCTGTCCTTTCACCCACAATAGTAATCTCATTACCCTCAAAAGTTTTCAGAGAAATTCTCTTCAATTTACAATCAACTATTGCTTGATGACGTGACAATCAGTCCATTCCCAAAATCACGTCAAACTCATGAAAGGGCAACTCAATTAGGTCTGCTAAGAATTCATACCCTTGAATCCTCAACGGGCAGCCCTTATACACTTTATTCACTACCACACTGTGGCCTAGTGGATTTGTGACCAGAATGTCTTGATCACACTCCTCTATTGGAATTCCCCTCTCTATGGGTAGTTTGATGCAAATGTAGGAATGAGTGGATCCTGGATCCACCAATGCATACACAGAAGTGTTGTAGAGGGAAAACGTACCCCTGATGACATCCGGGGCATCTTGCTCCTCCTGAGCTCTGATGGCATAGGCCCTGGCTGGTATTCTAGTGTCTGGCCTCTCAACTAACTCAGTTGTGTAACACCCCTAAGTTCGGTAGTGCGTTCATCGCTCCGGTGACTGGCTTTGTCCTGGACAGTTAGGATGCCTAGAACCGTACTTCGATATGAGTGAGGAGACATAAAATAATGAAATACAAGAAAAGAAAGTACAAGAAAAACAAAGGAAAAATGATAGCAAAGAAATGTGATCAAGTTAAACGAGCCGGGAAACCTAGCGATGGGTGATCAGACCGGAAGCTACGCGTGGACCGTTGGATCGCTCGGATCATGGGAACCCCGGAAAACATTTTTAGGACTTAAATAGAACCTTATTGAAGAATAAATATCATTAGAAAGATCAAAGAAAATTTAAATAATTAGTACAAAGAAAAGTGAGAAATCGAAAATGATAAAACCCAGAATACCGAAATCGGGAATGCCACCTGAACAGGGGCATTATGGTCATTTTACATCCCGAAGTGTCTTTTGACCTAAATTTCCATTAAAAATAAATAATATTACACTTAGAAAATAAAATGAAAAATTAATTTAGTGGTACCTAATACAAATAGCCAAAAATGGAGTGAAAATGTGTAAATAACACATTTAAGCTTATTATATTATTAAATGGGTGAGTGGTCCACTAATGAATAAATTAAACATGTAAAGGGGCAGGTGTAAGTCAAAAATGCCATCTGAATTCTTCATCTTCTCCAATTCTCCCAACATTGCCGAATTGAGAAAAGGATAAGTCCACCATTAACGTTTTCTCCAAGCTCATCTAATCCCTCATTTCAACCCCAAATCACCTAGGGTTCTTCATTAAACTTTGTCTACACATCACAAGGAAGATATTGATACCAATTTTGAGAAGTTTGGTGAAGGTTTAGCAAGTTACAATTAAAGGTAAGTTTGCATTTTTGAGAATTCCTTTGTTAAGTTTTGTGTGCATGTTATGGGTGTTGGTTTGGTGAAGGAAAATTTTGAGTTTGAAGAGTTATTGTTGTTTTCATTTTGGACAGCCATGAGTCACGTTTTTGATGAGATATTTGTGCATATAATTGATGAGAAATAATGTTGATCATGGTGATTTAGTAACCTAGTGAATTATTTCATGTTTATATGGTGATTTATGCACTTGGATGGGAATTGGTAAATTGACGGCACTTTGATGTTGAAGAAGGTTTATGCAGCTTGGGAACACTTGAGTAAATGTATATATTGAAGGAAGTGTAGGCAGAATATTGACCTAGAAGGATTGATGATATGTATGTAGATTGATATTGTAAAGTGTATGTAAAATTTGTAATGGTTAGGTGTGTATGTAATGGTACTTAGAAATTGTAAATGTGAATTATATTTGGTGTGTTGAGGGTAATGGTAATCTGCCCAAAGTAATGTTAATGTAATGTAGAAAATGCTTTTGGTAATGTACCAAAACAGATTGGTAGGTAAGTAAACAAATTGCAAAGGTAAATGTGTGTTTGAAGTGGGGTGTGAAAGGCATATTGAGGGCAGTGTACATTTTAGCCTATAACCTTAAATGTGTAACCTCAATTGGTATGAGACCAATTTGAGGTGAAACTAGGCACAAAATGTGCCAACTTTCATTGAGAAAACATACCAAAATTCTGCTTGCAAGGTGACCTAAGAAAATGACCAATTCGGATTAGGTGCAATTAGGACCTGAAAAATGACCAATTGGGCAGCAGTGAGTGTTTAGGCCATAACTCACTCAAACCAGGTCCAATTGACCTGAAATTTTAGCCATGAATAGTTAAGACCCATACCTACAAGTCTTATGAAGATACCAAAGCCCAGAAATGACCATAAGCAAGTCAAAAAGCTTGCACAAGTTCGGGTCCAAAAACTGGCCGAACCAGAGTTGACCAAATTGACCAAAAATTGACCTAATTGATACCAATTGACCAGCAATAGTATAATAACCATAACTTGGTCTACTTAACTCGGATTGACCTGAAATTTTGCCCCGCGTGCAATAAGACATAGATCTACAAGTTTGTAGTTTTGACCGAAACCTGAAAACCGAGGGAACTAGATCGTCCGGCTAGATCAAACTAGTATCCCGAAATCCAGCAATTTGCAATGAAATGCAAGAAAACGCAATATACATAGAATTGAGTTTGGCAACACGTACCAACCCTAAAACCCTATCGAATGTGACATGTAAAGGACACTAAAACCTAATTTACCTAGAAAACATCGAGGGTCGGTATATTGGGTAATTAAGCAAATAAAGGTATTCAGTGAATTGTTTATCGAACATTATCGTTAGAGGCAAATTAATTTAGCACTGAAACACTTCAAATTGTGTTTCAGCTTAGTAAGGACTCAAAGAAAAGGGAAAGAAATATCGAGTCAAGATCAGGAGACAAATATCAGAGTTTGTGCACAACAACTGGTTTCTTTTGAATTATTTTCAATTGAAATAAATATTGACTATTTGTATATTATTGTTTTAAATTGTGGAAATGTGTTTGATGGACACTTATTGATTGAAAAACATTGTGAATGGTTTGAAACTGTGAAAAATTGTTTGAATGATATTGATGGATACTTATTGATTGAAAAGCACTGTAAATGGTTTTTGTGGAAATTGAAGTGAATTACGAATTGTGTTGCCATTTTGTGAATGAAATTATAACTTTGGAAATTTATTGGATTCTTACGGATTATTTGAATAAAATGTTTGGAATTGTTTTGACTCACAATTGGCATGACACTGATACTATGTTCCTCCTCCATTAATGGGGTGAGTGTGATTATTCCTCCCTCTTTGACTTATCAGTCTGGGGTGAGTATGATTATGTTCCTCCCTCTTTAACTTATCAGTCTGAGGTGAGTGTGGATGAGTACTCATTAGATAGCTAGCTTCCTCCCTCATTGATTTCGATTATTGGGGTGAGTATGTTTTGTCGTGGTGTACAACACGGCATATATGGAAAAATTTGTGTCATGACCTAAATTGTGTTATTGATTGACAACATTGTATTGTTCAATTATTTGATCGAATGGTGTTATTGATTTGCAAAATGATATTATTCAGTTATTTGATCAATTGTGTTATTGATTTGCAAAATGATATTATTCAGTTATTTGATCAAATTGTGTATGAATTGGCAATACGGTATTCTTAAGCTATTTGACTAAATTGTGTTATTATGAATTGTGATTTAAAATTGTATTTGGTTAATGTTGTGCACCACTGAGACATTGTCTCAGCGATAGCTTTTTATTGCTGTCGCAGGTAGAGAGATAGACAGGGCAGCAGACTAGGCTGCTAGTACATCCAGCGAGGGATTACCTGGTATAATGAGTATACCAATATTTTGCATTTTGCACTGTAATGTATATTCACTGTATGTATATTTTGTTGTTGGTTTTGAGCAGTTGTAAATCCAAATTGTACATTTGACTTGTAAAATAATTATGAGTGGTTTTGGCTTGTACAAATTGTATTATATTTCTCATATCTCAATCTTTGAAAAACCACTGTGGATTTGACTTGATAAATTGTTGTGTTGAGAAATGTATTGGAGTTGAGATTTGGAAAATAATTGAAGTGCTTCTTACAGGTTTTCTGAAGAACTGTTTTATCCAAAACACAGATGGCATTCTGCCAAAATTTTTACAGAAATTCCAAATAATTCAAATGTGTTAGTTCTATCACTTCATATCAAAAAGGTTTTTAACACCTGTAAATAGTGCTCACCACTGTAAAAGAAGTAAGAAAAGTTTTTAAAATCCCTTGTAGTATATTTAATGGTCAGTAGACGGAGTTGGTAATTCATTAGGTATACTACGGGATCATGTTATGCCTTACAAAGGGGTAGGGTGTGACAAGATGCAAGCCTTAGTGACGGACCAGTTGCCTCAGTTTATGGCTTCCTACCCTTTTGTGGTTCAGGAGTAGGTCCGCACTTGTGTTAGAGCAATGAGTAGTCCTCTTCTGACAATTCTTGATCCGTGTTCTCCGATCCACACCGTAAGCATGCACCGGTCACTCCCTAACACTCCCCCTTATGCCACTTCTGACAGTACTGACAAGCAGAAGATGCAGGGGCTGGTCCCCTAAACACCGTCCTTGGAGAGCTGCCCATTGATGGTGTGGACTGGCCTCTCCTAGGTGTGAACTGTGGTCTGGGCCCCTGAGACTGGCCCTGACCCTGTGGTGGTCCTGAACTCTGAGCAGGAGGACCCTTACTCTTCTTGCTGGGAGCAGAAAATGTACTGGACTGACCCGGACCCCTCTTCTGCTGTCTTTCCCTTCTATTTTGTTCATTGATTCTGACCCTTTCCACTTTTGATGCAGCATCCACCAAATTAGAAAAATCCATGATCTCCAGTGCTGTGATCATGACTTTGATGTTGTCATTGAGCCTTTGCTCAAACTGTCTGCACCTCTCTGCCTCTGTAGGGACTATCTCCCTCCCATACCAGCTCAATCTGACAAACTCACACTCATACTCAGCCACTGACAACTGTCTCTGTCTCAAACTGATAAATTCCCTTCTTCGCTCTTCTAAATACACTTTGCTAATATATTTCTTCCTGAACTTTGTGAGGAAAAATTCCCAGGTGATCCATTCAGGTTGCACTCATCAAGTTCGTGTCCCACCACTGATATGCATCATCCTGAAGTAGGGACACAGCACCCACCAGGTTCTGCTCGGGGGTGCAATTTAGCTGTTTTAGCACTCTGATGGTTCTATCCAACAAATTTTCTGCAGCCATGGGATCATCTTCCCTCTTCCCAAAGAAGTCCACAACCCCATGCTTCCTCAATTTCTCCAGATGAGATTTCTGTGGTGCTGGTGGAGGTTGTGGCTATGGTTGTGGTGGTGGAATTGCTCCCATCATTTGCCAATAGAATTCGGTCATTTGCTGGAATAGAGCAAACTGAGGTTGAGCAGGTGCCTCAGCTGCTGGTGGAGCAGATTCTCCCGCCTCGCACTTCACTCTTGGTGGAGCATGACTCTCCACCTCTTCATCAATTGCTCTTTGCGAAGCAGGATCCATATCCTATTCAAAATAAGAAAACAAACAGATCTGCATCAGTGTCACCTCAACACTTACAAATGCAATGCAATGGTATGTACTCTATCTAGACCCAGAAACGCCTAAACCGATGCTCTGATACCACTAAATGTGACACCCCTTACCCGTCTACAGTGTAGCCGAGCAAGTTATGCCACTCAGTGTGCCGGAGCACCAATTTATGTTTCTATTATAATTTATCCCTTTATATTTCATTTATTTCTAATTTTGATAAATCTGAATTTATCCGCAAATTTTATAGAAAATCCAGCAGAGTGCCAGCTGTAAATTGAAAAAACAGTTCTTCTGAACCTGTTTAAAAACACTTCCAAAATAATTTCCAAATCCAAACTCCATTATATATATTCAAGTCAATCTCAAAATCTCAATCTCAATCACGATATTATTTTCAAAACTTTTCTGTTCACTTCATCACTTGAAGCATATTCACAAATAATTCTCAACATTTCATTTATCAACATACATAATGCAGAAAATCTGAATAATATGAAATTTCATATATTTACATTAATACATAATTACAAAAGTTTATAGTTATAATCCAAACTAATACAAAATGCAAAATACAAAAGAGCCACCTATAGTCCTAATGTCCTACCATATGCAGTGCAGATGTGAGGTGACTCTGAACTCCTGATGCAGCTCTGTAGGCTCATACTGTCTGGTGTCTGTTGGGCTCCCCAGCTAGGTCTCTAGTACCTGCGCGTGGCAAAAGTGACGCGCTAAGCAATTCTGCTTAGTGGTGACAATATAAAATAAAATAAAATAGAATTAAAATAATTATGCAGAATGTATGATTTCATTTTTTTTGATAGACTTAATTTCTGGTATTATTGCATTATTATACGATTAAAATTTTGGTAAGGTTCATTAACATTGCCCGAGTAACCCATACTAATTGACTGGACTGGATAAATGGGTAGCCGCATCGGGTACTAAGTACTGCACCATCACACCATCGGTCACATTGTGTCTCCCGGTGTGCAACAGAACAGCTAACAAGCTGTAATAATTATCAGGGTCAAAACCCAAGTATATTAACTCAATAACATAGCCAAAGACTATTATGTCACAGAATGGCATGGGAAAGCCATGAAATACAGAATGGCATGAAGCCATATGCGATCGCTAATAACCCTATTGGCATGCCAAGCTATCTGTCTCAAGGTGTTTTGCGGTCGCCTGAATGAACCCTCACCGAAGTGGAAAAGAATGAGGAGTCGCCACTTTAGTTTTGAGGGAAACTAAAGAAAACCATTTGTGAAGATAAATTGAAATAAAACCACTTCAAAACAGAGATTCTAAGTTCGGGGTTCGTAAATGGGTGGGAAGGTGTTAGGCACCCCGCCTCGTCCCTTAATTAGGGTAAGTAGATTTAACTTCTCACTCTTTATAAATTAGTTAGGAGGACTTGAATGAAAATGTTAATCCTTTTGACAAAAGGAATATTTGATTTTTCACTAATTCGGATTACCCAGATACATAAGTAAATGAGACAACCTTAGTGAGTTACTGTTGTATGTTAGTTTTGTTTGAAGGGCTATTTTATTAGAATCCAATTTTTGAAATTGGATGAGAACTCTCCTCCGATCTCTTTTAAATATTTATTTAAATTTTAGATTGAGAACCGGATAAGAACTCTCCTCCGATCTCTTTTAATATTTATTAAAATTTTTTGTTGAGAACCGGATAAGAACTCTCCTCCGATCTCTTTTAATATTTATTAAAATTTTTTTAGATAGAGAATTGGATAAGAACTCTCCTCCAATCTCTTTTAATATTTATTAAAATTTTCAAGCTTGAGAACCGGATAAGAACCCTCCTCCGATCTCTTTTAATATTTATTAAAATTTTTGGATAGAGAATCGGATAAGAACTCTCCTCCGATCTCTTTTAATATTTATTAAAATTTTTGGATTGAGAATCGGATAAGAACTCTCCTCCGATCTCTTTTAATATTTATTAAAATTTTTAAGCTTGAGAACCGGATAAGAATCCTCCTCCGATCTCTTTTAATATTTGTTAAAATTTTAGATTGAGAATCGGATAAGAACCCTCCTCCGACCTCTTTTAATTAAATGGTAGTCGGATAAGCATTTTTTCGATCTCTCTAAATTTTACCATCGAGAGGGCCTAAGGCTAAGGGTTCTGACATTCAAAGGTGTCAGGGGGTCTGCGCAAGACTTCTTTAACTTATTGGTACCTTAGGACTGGGCAGGGGATTCCAAACCGAATCCTCCGACCTTCCTATATGGTCGCCTCACCAGCATTTTTGGTAGCCGATCTATTCCATTTAGTTATCCAGGGTTTGGTTTTACTCTGTCTTATGACGCCTTGCCCTATGACCTCATCGAGTCATTCTAGTGACTCACTTTACCATTTTCCAAAGCTTATTATTCAGATCTTTCATTATTTCAAAAGGACTCTTAAGTTGCCGTTACCCACATCTCATCCAACCACTTATGTATCGCTTGGAACTAGATGACTTACGCTCAGAAATAATGAAGATTAACAAAGGTATCGACATGGAAATAAACTAGAGCACAACCTTTCTCTGTATATTTCTAGCGTGATATGAACTTAAAGAAAATAACATACGTAAAGAAAGAAAAATGGAAATGCGTAAAATAAGAACTAAACTTAATAAAATGGCAACATGAATACTGACCTGTAAGGAGTCGATTCTAGTAAACTAACCGAGAATCACAAAATGCAATAAGATTGCAAGTTGATAGCCGGGAGACTAAGGTTCGCCTTTGAACAAAGAGTGCTTCACTAAATGCAATCGAGTCAGAATTATACCCGAGTTTAAATGAGATTGAGCATGGGCGATGGAAGTGAAAATAAAGATAACAAGGAACTGAAAAATGTGAACGCTACAGGATAATGAGCGAGCTGAAAATGGAGAGTTTCAGTGTTCAAAATCTTTTAAGAAAACACTTCAAAAAACTGGTTCCAAAAGTTCTTCTTATGAAAGCAGAGTAACGATCTGAATTAAATTTCAGAGTTCTTCCGCTATAGTAACTTCCTCCTTTTTTGTCCATCCTTTAAACAGTTTTTCATGCAAGTATTTATAGGGACCGGGTGTTCCCCTTGAAGGGTCAGGATCTATCTTGAGGGAGATGGAGGGTCAAGATTTCAAAGGACATAATCCTAAGTTCAAGAATTAAAGAGAATCAGAATAGACGGCTGAGATCCACTTCAGAATATTTGTCTTTTTCCTCCTCTAACTGGACGGCCCCAAATTCTCTTGTCCGGCGATCCAAGGGCTAGGAGAGAAAGGCGCTGGTTTTGTCGTCTTCTTCTTTGATCCAAGGGCCTTGGGCTCGTCCTTACAAGTTGGATCAACGGTGGAGATTGGGAGGTACAGCGCTGTCATGACATATTCTTGCACCTGTCAGTAATGCGGGCGATTCTGGGGCGTGCGGTTGAGATTTTACCTGTAATGCTTTAACTATCTCGGCTCTGATTATGGTGACGGCGTTAGGCGCCTTATTCTTTTTGTTTTCTGCTCTCTCTTCCTTTCCGATCTGCTTAACATGATCCTTCTCCGATCTTTCATACCGCCTCCTCTTCCGATCTCTATTATTCCAATATTTCTTAATCGTGCGGTCCGGCCAAAGTATTAATTCCTCGATTCAAGGCCCGCTTTGTTTTCGCTAGCAATAAATGCTCGATTTTCCCTATATATACCCCCGATGTAAGAGACTTTCTCATTCGATTTTCCTCTCTTCCTTCTTACTTTCCATTCTAGCCGCTCCAGGTTCCGGCCATGATTGTGGCTGTTGATCCCTTTCCGATGGACCTCTTTATTTCCCGACTAAAAATTTACGACCCCGGTGATCGAATAATCGTGATAACCTTATCTGATGATGGTGAGAGAACTGGACCAATTAACCGACGATCGTGCCGATCTCGAGTCATTCGACTGGTATAATCAGCGAACCGATTTCGGCCGAGAAGACTGCTAATGTTCCGCCGACCCTTGGCGGTTGCTTTTCTAAGTTTATTCGGCTTCTCACCACATTGGGTGTTCCGACAGCGGCTTTCCTCCACATTAGGTGTTCCGACAGCGGCTCGGTTCCGGTGGATGACATCCTTTGGATCAGTCACAATGTGGGCTTTGACATAGGCCCTTTAGATGGGATGTTCCAGCGGTCTCTGAGATCGCCCAAATGATATAATCTGACTTTTGGAAATGTGACACCCCTTACCCGACTACAGTGTAGCCGAGCAAGTTATGCCACTCAGTGTGCCGAGCACTCTATTTTATCTTAATTAATTTATATCATGCTTTTGAATATAATTTGTGAAATATAATTTATTTAAGCCATTTATCGAAATTATAATTTATTTGAGGTTCCGAGAATTTTATAGAAAATCCGGCAGAGTACCGGCTAAAAATAGAGAAAACAGTTCTTCGGAACCTGTGAAAAACACTTCCTATGATCATATTCAATCATCTCATCACTCTCAAACTTCAATATCAAAATCTCAACATTTTTCACCAATCATTTCTCAATCATTTATCTCATGTGATAATCATGTACAAGTCACAGTTATGTATTCACTTTTCCTTTCACAAACAAAATTTTCTTAACAATTCCTCTATTTGTCATTCATTCATTTCACATCATCATTAGACTCAAATCATAAATAAATTCTCACATGTGATTTATAATCACAAATTACAAGTACTTACATTAATACAAAATTATATTACATTTGTTTCAAATACACATGATAAAATAAGAGTTTAATTACAAAATTTACAAAAACCTCAAAATACAAAATGGGACCTAGTGTCATACCAATGCATCGTGGATGGTGAGGTGACACGGACACTATGCAGAACTGTGAACTGCCTTACCGAACTGTGGTCTACATCGGGCCCTCTGTCCAAATCTTCAGCACCTACGCGCTGCAAAGCGACGCTAAGCATAAAGCTTAGTGGTGCCAATAATACAAGAAAATATAATATGCAAATAAAAATAATAATTTCCTTGCTATTGTGTTCACAAGAGATGAATAATTACTAACTTATTGTTTAGTCGAGGGCTAATCATGTTTTATGATATTAACTTCTTCATGCATTTCGTTAATTATTTTCTTCATGATCTTGAGCTTCTTTGTATTTTTGTAATCGCTCTCGATACTTAATTTTCGTATTTTCTTTAATAATCGGTTCAATCACGCTTATACTTTTCCATGCCCAAGTAACCTATAATCGACGATCGGATCGATAACGGGTCGTTGGCACCGACACGCGGTGCCTCGGGCATTATACCATAGACGCAGAACGCCAACCATGTATGCAATGATGGCTAAAAAGCCATGATATCACATAATCGGGCATAAAAGCCATGAATACGGGCATAAAAGCCATGAATACGGGCATAAAGCCATGAACATAGGCATAAAGCCTTTCGCAGTACTGCTAAATCAATACCCTATTGGCATGCCAAACTATCCAAACCAATCACATTAGGCCTACTAGGGCATTTTGCATTTTTAAGTTTCACATTTTTGAAATTCAAGTTTTGGTGTCACTATTCACTTCATTAGTCAAACAAAAAGTTGACTTTTGCATAGAAAGTAGGTACATTGGCTTTGGCACTTCAAACATACCACATTTTTCATTTAAAACTTGTTGGAAGTGATCACCATTACCATTTCTAGGCTTAAACCAAGGGAAACAAAATTTTCAGTTTTTGAAGCTTAACTTTACTGTTTCATTAAGCACTGTTACAGTGGGAATTTGAGGAAATGGTAAACATGAAAGTTGTTCCTTATTTTGTCTAGTTGAATTTCTTTTTTTGAATCACTCCATTTGGAGTTTTGTAGCTCAAGTTATGGCCAAAATAAGTTTACTGTTCACGTGCACTGTTCATGTTGAGATTTTGGGTCTAGCAGATTTTTGGTCCAATTTTGGTCAGTAATTTGATCAAGTTAAGTTCATAATTTGGTCTAACTTTCTTCTTATGAAATGTTCTACCATACCTTAGGTTTCCATCGGTTCAAGAATCGCCTAAATCCGAGTTTTCTAGAGAGAGTTATAGCCATCCAAACATTACTGCTCAAGTAAAAATCTGCAGAGTTGCAGGTTTGATAACTTAACTTTGCCCAATAATTTGAATGGGTTAATGGCATAATTTGGGGTAATGTTCTTCATGAAAGTTGTTTTTCTATATCATATCTTGTTTCTGTAAAAATTTCAGGTCAATTTGACCATTCTACAGTGAGTTATGGCCAAATGAACAGTTACTGTTCATTTGGTCATTCTGCAGGGCTGCTTGGTGGTATCCAGATTAGCCAATTTTTGGTCCTCTTGCTTTGGTCTTTTGGGCATGGTTTCTTCAGAAAAAATGTGCCATTATAAGCCTAGTTTCATGTCCAATTGGCCAAACACCAATTGGACCAACACAACCAAGGATATGGCAGTCCAAGTGGACTGAAATCTCAGCCATCATGTTGCTGTCTTTAGGCAGCCTACCATTCCACTTTGCCATGCCATTTTTCAGTCCAATTTATGGTCAACATACCTCGAATGGTCACTAATTGACCATTAGAATGTTCTTTAACCATTTCATAAGCCAAGTCAAATTTTCATTCCTAAACCCTAGCTAAATTTTAAAGTTTTCACAATTTCCCTAATTTACTCTTTCATTCTCTATATATATATATGTATACACTTTAAACATAATCTCCAATTCACTCTAAGTCCATTAATACAATCAAACTCATTCCTTCCTAGGGCTGCCGAAAATTCATGTACACATACACATGAGTTTGGTTCATTTATTTCACAATTTCTTACCTATTACACATCTCTAACATGGAATTAATGAGTTTTAACTACATATGTGCACTAACCTTTAAGTGGCAGAATTTCTCCAAGCTTAACTTCACTTTCCTTGTACTCTCTTGGCTGCCAAACACTTCCTCTAGGTCCAAGGATTCATTTTAGTGTTGGGGTCTTGAGGAAATATGGTGAGGAAGCATGAGAAATGAAGCTTTTGTTTGAAAATCAATGGAGGGAGAAGAGGGAGAGATTCACGTCTTGAGGAAGAAGAAGAAGAAGAACAGCTGGTTTTTAATTCCTTTGGCCTTCATTTTGTCTCTTTTATTAGTTAGTCACTTGGTTGTTTGAATGCAATTGGTTATAGTTCTTAATGACATCATCAAGATGTCATAAATGAGTAGAGGTTGATAACAGGAAATGTAAATTGCAGGAAATTAAAATCAAGTTAGATCAATGAACCAGAGGTTGATAACAGGAAAATGAACCAGAGGTTGATAACAGGAAATGTAAATTGCAGGAAATTAAAATCAACTTAGATCAAGGAACCAGAGGTTGATAACAGGAAATGTAAATTGCAGGAAATTAAAATCAACTTAGATCAAGGAACCAGAGGTTGATAACAGGAAATGTAAATTGCAGGAAATTAAAATCAACTTAGATCAAGGAACCAGAGGTTGATAACAGGAAATGTAAATTGCAGATAATTAAAATCAACTTAGAGCAAGGAACCAGAGGTTGATAACAGAAAATTTAAATTTCAGGAAATTAAAATCAACTTAGATCAAGGAACCATAGGTTGATAACAAGAAATGTAAATTGCAGGAAATTAAAATCAAATTAGATCAAGGAACCAGAGGTTGATAACAGAAAATGTAAATTGCACTTACAAAGCAAGCCTAATCCGGACACAAGAAGTTCTTCCCCAATGAAGTGTACTTAATAGAATCCCGAAGGCCAATGTTGAATGGAGGACGAGTTATAAGACTTGACCTATGGCCTCATTTCTTCAAATGCCCCATTTCTGTTTTTTTGACTTTCTTTCGAAAAGCGCCCTTGCGGGTTTTCACTTCCCCTTCGTCTATATGACTAGAAGCGCCCTTCCGGGTTTTCACCCCTAGTTTTCTCCTTTTTTTTTTTTTTTGCTCGCTCTTTTTAGGATGCCCTTCCGGGTTTTCATCCTTCACTCATTTTATAGAAAGCGCCCCTTTGGGGTTTTTGCCTTCTTTCACACATTTTGCTAGGTGCGCCCTTTCGGGTTTTCACTCCTACCCCCCCCCCCCCCTTTTTCTTCCAGGTCATTTCTTGCAAATCTCATAGTAAAGTACGTGAGGTTATCAATTGTCAAATCTTAATCTTATGGCAAAAAAATTTAACAGATTAATAGCGCATTAAATAACGAGATTGCAGAAAGATAATGTTAAAGAGTGAGTATAAAGGGAAGATAAAAGCATAGGGAACGAAGTATGACTTTATTATAGCTTTAATAAAAACAAAGATAGAGTTTCAAAGGAAAAGGGTATAAGGATAGATCTCACATATTTCTTGTGGCTGGCTTTGAAATCCCTTAACTGCCATTATTTCAAGTTTTCTGAAGTCTCATGTCATGACGGTTTCTTCTCCATCCTCGGTTTCATGCCCCATTCCTTATTTCTCCATTTTGGTTCTTGGGACTCCCTTTCGGGTTTTCACCCCTAGCCCCTTCTGGGTTTTGGCCTTCTTTCACACATTTTGCTAGGAGCGCCCTTTCGGGTTTTCACTCCTACCCCTTTTTTTTTTGTTTTTTTGTTTTTTTATTTTTTTAATTTTTTTTTTTTTAGGCATAGTATCTCTTGACGATGTCAGCATTCATAGGTCTTGGCAATTCTTCACCATCCATGTGGGTCAAGATCAAGGCTCCTCCAGAAAATGCCTTTTTAACCACATAGGGTCCCTCGTAGGTTGGTGACCATTTGCCCCGGGATCGCTTTGATTCGACAAAGACTTTCTTCGTAATCAGGTCCCGGTTGGAATTCGCGTGGGTGAACGCTTTTGTCAAATGCCCTAGCCATTCTCCTCTCGTATAATTGCCCATGACATGTCACGTTAACCTTTTCTCATCCAAAGAAGTTTAACTAATCCAACCTTGATCGATCCATTCTCGACTATCAATCCTCGATTCCTTTAGAATCCTTAGGAAGAAATTTCAACTTCAATAGGTAATACCGCTTCCATCCCGTAAACCAAAGGAGTATGGAGTTGCCCTGCTGAGGTTCTTATAGAAGTCCCAGATGCGTGAAGAGCGTAGCGAAGCATATCATGCCAATCCCTATATGTGACCGCTCCATTCATCTGGGGACGGTATGGGGAGGAATTGAGATGTTGGATTTTGTATTGATCACACAATCTCTGAATCTTTGGACCATTGAGATTCTTGGCATTGTCAGTAACGATTTCATTGGGGAGACCATGCCGGCAGATGATATTGTTTCTGAGGAATTTGAGAAATGTGTTCTGTGTAATATGGGCGTATGACGTGGCTTCGACCCATTTAGAAAAATAGTCGATTGCTACCAGGATAAACCTGTGCCCATTGGATGCCTTAGGGTTGATGGGACCAATCACATTGATGCCCCACATTGCGAAGGGCCATGGTGAGACAAGGATGAACAACTTGTGAGGTGGCACATTTATCGGATCTGCATAAATCTGACACTTATGGCACTTTCGGAAATACTTGATGCAATCCTTTTCCATTGTAGTCCAAAAATACCCACGTCGCATGATTTGCTTAGCCATCATGTGCCCATTGGCATGGGTTGCATAATTTCCCTCATGAGTCTCAAAAAGGATCTTCTTCGCCTCTTTTGCATCCACACATCTCAACAATTCGCCATTGGGGCTCCTCTTGTATAAGGTTTCTCCACTGGGAAAGTATTCCAATGCTAATCTCCGAATCATCCTCCTTTCGTTTTTGCTCCCCGAAGGGAATCCTTTGGTTTTGCAGTAAAACAGGATGTCATGATACCAAGGTTTACCATCAGGTTCTTCTTCAATCATGAAGCAACAAGCTGGCTCATTCCTTGTCTTAATCTTTAATATCTGAGTCATCTGCCCTTCTTCGATTTGAGCCATAACAGCTAGAGTAGCTAAGGCATCAGCAAATTAATTCTTGTCTCTGCTAAGATGAGTGAAAGAGATTTCTTCGAATTTCTTAATCAGCTCCAGTAAGTATTTCTGATAAGGGATTAGCTTCGGATCCTTAGTTTGCCATTCTCCCTTGACCTGATAAATAATCAGGGCTGAGTCTCCGTATACTTTCAACTTCCTGATTTTCATTTCGATGGCAGCCTGTAGACCCATCACACAAGCTTCAGATTTCGACATTGTTGGTGCAACAAATCTCAACTTGACACCTATCGGAAAGTGTTTTCCATCCGGAATATCAATACGGCTCCAACTCCATTACCGGACAAATTGACAGCTCCGTCGAAATACATTTCCCATACATCGGCTGGCCCCTCTTCTTCGCAGTCTATTTCATTAATATGCTCATCAGGGAACTCAAAATCCAGAGCTTCATAATCCTGGATAGGATTTTCTACTAGGAGGTCGGCGATCACGCTACCTTTCACCGCCTTTCGGGTCATATAAACTATGTCATATTGGGAGAGTATGACCTGCCACTTGGCTATCCTGCCTGGCACGAATGAGCTTTCGAATACATATTTGATAGGATCCATCCTAGAGATGAGCCATGTTTTGTGATTCAACATGTAGTGTTTGAGGCGATTTGCCGTCCAGGCTAACGCGCAGCAAGTTTTCTCTAGGAAAGAGTACCTTGACTCGCAATCATTGAACTTTTTGCTCAGATAATAAATAGCCCTCTCTTTTCGGCCAGTATCATCATGTTGTCCCAAAGCACATCCCATCGAAGTTCGTTAGATCGCCATATACAGATCGAGGCCTCCCCGCCACGGGTGGAACCAATACGGGTGGGCTTGACAGATACTGCTTGATTGTCTCAAAAGCCTCTTGACAAACTGAATCCCATTGAGTGGTGTTGTTCTTTCGGAGTAGTCTAAAAATAGGCTCGGCCTTAGCAGTGAGATTGGAAATAAAACTTGATATGTAGTTCAATTTTCCTGTGAAATCGCACCTCCCTTTCTCGTTTCGGGGATGGCATTTCTGAATAGCTCAACCTTGTATAGATCTACCTCTATTCCCTTCTCGCTCACTATGAATCCCAATAATTTCCCTGACCTAGCTACGAATATGCATTTGGCAGGGTTCAGTTTCAACTAATATTTCCTGAGTCTCTCAAATACTTTCCTCATCACCTGCACGTGGCTCTCTTCTCCCCTAGATTTGATGATCATATCATCCACGTACACCTCTACTTCTTTATGCATCATATCATGGAATAATGTGACCATAGCGCGTTGATAGGTAGCACCGGCATTCTTCAACCCGAAAGGCATGACCCGATAGCAAAATACTCCCCATTGAGTAATAAAAGCGCTTTCTTTGTCTTCCTCATCCATTGGGATTTGATTGTACCTGATGCCCCATCAATGCTTGAACACCGCCCAATCCCGCAAAGATTGTCTACTAACACATCAATGTGGGGGAGAGGGAAATCATCCTTCAAGCTTGCTCTATTAAGATCCCTGTAATCAATGCACACCCTAACTCTCCCGTCCTTCTTCATTACCGGGACAACGTTAGCTATCCATTGGGGATATTTGACTACTTCTAGGAATCTTGCATCATACTGTTTCTTGACTTCATCCTGAACTTTGAGCAGTGTGTCAGGATTCATTCTTCTTAGTTTCTGCTTCACAGGGATTGTCCCCGGAATAAGGGGAATTTTGTGCGTCACTATCTGGGGGTCTAAACCAACCATATCATCATAGCTCCAGGAAAATACGTCCAGGAATTCTCTAAGCAAACTGATCATGTCTCCCGATTCTTCACTCTCCACTATCTTAAGCTCCCTTTTTACTTCTTCAGTGCCTAAG